>NW_011364559.1:0-40426 GCF_000735185.1 Notothenia coriiceps
CCACTGCACCCTCTCTAATCTCAGATGCACCCTGAGTCATTTTGTTCTGGAACCGGGCCTGCGTTCAGCATAAGTTACAATGGAGATCTAGCCCGCTAAGAAGTGAACCAGCGTCGTAGGACCGGAAACCTAGAGTTTTCCCTGAAGTTAGCTCGCTAAGCGAAAATCCGGCTTCATCGTACAGGCCTCAGGTCTCTGATCTGTTTATCGGGTTTCTGAATCATATGACAATCTAAAACAAATTGTAATTTCTTTCCCCATAAGAATGATTACTGGATTACTAAGAACAAGGGGAGTAGAGAGCGAAGAAAGACTTCAAGCACTGCTTGTGATTTTCTATGCTTCTTTCAAATTCTGTGAAAAGTTGCCAGAATAAAAAAACAACAACCTCAAAACCAATCACTCTAGCGAATCAAAATAGAAGATTTGCACATGAATACAAAAAGTTTACAAGTTAAACTTAAAAAAATATGTTGAATATGTTGAAAATGTAACTAGAGTTTAGCAGAGTTTGGTTATGCACACTCTTATATAAATATAAAATGATATAAAGTAATAATAACAGATTTAGATGCAACTTAATATTTACAGTTGTAATTAGAAAAAGGTCTTCACACCATGTTATTGAGATACAGTATGTCTCTGTGAGACCTACAGTGTACAGTTTTGTAGATCATCTTGTAGTTTCACTTAAATTATCTATCAATACAGATTAGCTTGACTGAATAGATGACTATCTAAACTGCAGAGGGCACCAAATCCTATGCCAAAATGGAAGAGCTGATGAGAAATGGAAATAGTGAAAAAGAGTTGTGGTTACACTACTGTGGGTTCAAGTTCATCAACAAATGTTATAACCCTCGTAAATTAAGCATTTTGACCGAACATGGAAATGATTACGCCAAAATCTTGGCATAAATGTGCCACTAATGAACCTTTAATTGCCAGCATATGTGCATTAATCAGAAGCTGAAGGCATTAAAAGTCAAATAAACATGTATAATACCAAGAAGTTACTTTTCAGAATCTTTATTGTTTCAGTTTTATTGTTTTGTCTGCTGCCAGTTTCAGCTGAGTCCAGAAGCTCTCCATGAGCCTGAAGGCATGTGAAGAAGAAACGGTCTCATCACCAGTTTGACAGATCCTCAGCATAAATCCTACACAGACACCACGGCAACCGAGAGGCCCGGCTGGACACGCTCTGAACACATGAGGAGCTAATACGTTACAGCCCATGAGCATCCTGTTCAAGTAGGTCATACCAGCGCCACATAGATAGTCTATAGAGTCATGGCGCTGGGTCATACCAAATGGCATTTTTTAGTTCTATCACAAACTAAACACGCTATTATGTCTTTACAATTTGGGGGATCATTATTTGGTCAGGACCATGTTACCTATTGTAATACAAATACAATATAAATACATCCATTGATAATACACACTGAAATACTTTTAACTATTCATTTTATTATTTTTCTGTAATAAGTTAAGTAGCTCTTGTGCATAAACATTGTTTGTTTTATTATACATCGGGGAGGTATTGACTATACTGAAATATACTGCATATTTTTGTATTGTTGACCCTTTCTCTTTTTGCAAACTGAAACTCCATGGGAAAGTAGAATATTTACTATGGTTCTTTACGGTGAGCTCAACAACACCAAATGTCTTGCACTCAAACAGGCTGAATATACTCATCTACTGTCTTTCATGTATCTTTACTATATGAGAAACATATGTGATCTTCATTTTCTTTAAGGCTGATATCTTTGAAATCAATAGAATCAGATGTGGTTTGTTCAGAGCAACAACATTTTCAAGATGACAACAAAATGATGACTAAGGCTTTTATCACTTTGAAAGAAAGCCAGGACAGCCACTAGTGATAGTAACAAGTTGACACCATGCCCGCTTTATCTGTTGTTGATTTTTGTTTGTCGTTTTATTATCGTTCTTCATCAACAGTTGCCACTCGTAAAGAAGCCACAGTAAGATTTGATTTAACCGAATCCAGCCTGTCAGCACTCTTTGTACAGAGTGAGCTTGATTGTTTCAGTACTCACTGAAAGGAATGATAACACAAAGAATAATGAGGAGTAATAACTAACCAAGACTCAAACCATATACATTTTCTTAGTGAAAGAAAAATACGAAGCAGAATAACATCAACAATTGTTTATTGGCTTAATTGATATTAAGCTTTTTAAGAATTTTTAAATTAATTTGTATCTTAAAAGCTTCGTTTTTGGATGTTTGTTTCATAAATGACACATTTACATGTTTTTATAATTAACATTTGCTCCATTTAAATCCCATAAAACATTGTGCCCTGCAGAAAATCACAAATAGTTCAGCTCTAATATCAACTATTGAGAGGTGTGTATGTATAATTAGTACCATAAATACAAACTAGAGAGAATGAGAATTGAAAAGATAAATACAAATAATTGCTTTCTTTCTGTCTTTGTATCAGATGAGGTCACCTCTAATTCATATTGCCAGTACTAACTTATTCCACATAACCTTGTGGGAAGATAAAAGTTACCATTTTGCTCGGATGTGTTGTAAGGATGAGGGTAAAATCAGCTATCTCCATAACAAAGAAGATGTGTCCGCAATGCCATCTGAAGTTGAATACCAAGACATAGCAGGGACAAAGTCTACAGATGTTGAAATCAACATAGAGCAATGCATGTTGCACCAGATTACAATATCCTAACAAATGTATGAAAACAATTAATTCCATGTGTTTCATGTTAGTGACATACACTGATTTATTAAAGGTTGATCAGAACAAGCTATAGCTACAACAAAACAAGAAGGATGCAACCAGGACAGAGAGAAACACCAGACAACACATGAGTCAGATTGAGGCTAAAAACTCACGTTCTTTTCCTACTGAACAAAAACAAATGAACTATGGCAGCTGTGTTCTCTGTCCCACATTTTATTATGATCGAAACACAAATACATATCTCTTATGCAATCCTGATTAAACCCATCTGAATGAATGCCGTTCCTAATGGACATCAGTACTTCAAGTCCCAGTTTCCCCTTACGCTGAGGCTCATATTTAATAAGTTATTATCCCCACAACACATAGAGTGTGGTAACAATAAGTCTTTTACTTTTAAATCCAGGCTGAAGACTTTTCTTTTTGCCGCTGCTTTTAATTTAACTATTCACATCTTAAACTGCACTGTAACTTTAATCCATGTATTTTTTCTTTTAATGTTTCTTTTATTAGCTTTTCTTTTTAATGACTGATTTTAAATGCCATTTTCTTAATGTCTTTAATTTTTTGTAAAGCACTTTGAATTGCCTTGTGTTGAAAGGTGCTATATAAATAAACTTGCCTTGCCTTCAGGGACCAAAATTGTGCTCTGGTTTGAAGAAATGTAGAGCAAGTTCACAACAACTATTCTCATAAACTATGTTAAAAATATTATTCCAGTAGTTGTTCAGTAATTTTGTATTCTGTCAATGTGAAGAATGATACCATTTTTAAGTTAATTATTCTTAGTTTCACAGAGAGAAGCTTTTATTAGAAATGTGAAGACACTCTTATAGATACATACATGTAGTTCGAATAGACGGATGAGAGTAAGATTGAATCAGTAAACTCCAAGTTCTATTCTCTTTTCTAACAAGTGTTCATTGTTCTCAGTTGGTATCCTCAAAACTCATAGTAGCCTGATTTAAAGATTGAAAAATGGTTGGAGCGGGACTGAATCACACTCCCGAGTAAACCTTTCTCTGCCCTATGATTTATGTGAACAGAGATCCTGTTTTTTTCTGACTCCAAGAATCTGCAGAGTCCCGAGGTGAAACAAGGATCTGATATATGGAAAACACACTCTGTCCTCACTTTAACAGCTTTGGTTTAAAGTGGGCTAAATATGGATGGTGGAACAACTAATCTGAAACACTATGACACTAGGAAGGATCAAGTATAATATAACGGAAAACCTCAAGGACAAATACATAAATACAAGCCTTGTCAATAAATCACTCAGCTGTTGAAAAGTTATGAGCTTTACCAGGACTGTAGAGAGTTCTTCCAGGAATCTGACAGCACTGTATGCATGAATGCTCTGCCTCGGGAGACAATTCTGAGATATCTGAGGTCATTTGCACTAAAGGAAGGCATGTTTCCCATAAATCACAACTTAGGGAGGCTGTTGAGTCAGACAAAGTTATGGGGTAAGCAATTATTAGTTCAGTTTGCCCTGTTGCTTCTTGCTTCTTTGTTCTTGTATTTGAATTACCTATTGAAGGGTGTAGAAGCTTCAATGTTGCCTCTGGATGGATCAACAAGGAAATTGTGATTGTGAGGTTGTGGATTACTCTCAGGCTAAAGTACATTAAGTTGTTTTACTGAAGTATAATTGTAGCTAAATTCTAATTTAGATAAGTTGTATCACTCTGTTTATACTTTCAGTCCATGGTGCTGAGTGCACTATAAAGTTTCCTGAGGCCAATAAAATACTTTCTGCACAAATTTTGTGCTTCTGAGTAAAGATCTGTCTTATACCATGTTTGATAAATCCCTAATCAGGAGTATGAGTTGGCTCAAATGTATCTTGCTATATTTGCGTGTTGAATGTTCTGTGTGTGTGAACCTAAAGAGGTCATTGCCTATACATGAAGACTATCAAGGAGAGGAGCTTCACTAATGACAAAGCCAGTGATGGAACATTCACTAACACATGCAAACATCGTTGGTTCTGTTTCCCAAGACAGTAAAATATCATTGGCAGGACAATTTGATGGTAAGGCCAAACATATTGGGTCGGCTACATAAACATCAAGAAAGCCAACAAGCAATCCAAGAGATTGAACAATAAAAAACATATTGAAGGTTTTGCTTGCAATAAATTAGAAAAACCTGTAGTAAACTTTATTTAGCGGCAAAGGTAAATCACTTTTTGTAATTAGTGAATTGTTTTTTGTGTTATGATGCAGAGTGCAGTTTAAATTGGAAAGCAGAAGCCCTTAAAGCGGTTAAACCATTGATATAAAATAACTCAGTTCAAGCATTGCTGAAACCAAGCATCTCTCAGAGAGAACAAAAAATCTATTCTCATCATGACAAGGTAGCTATGTGTGAGTAAATGAGTGTTGGAAAAAACGCATGAACCTGCTGACCTGCTGTGATAACTTGAAATGCATGGTAATACCGTTGCTAAGAATGATGTTTTTTTTACTCCCGTATCAGCATGGAGCATAATACAGAAGTAGGGATTTGTTTCAAGAGATAAGTGCACTAAAGCAAAGTCAGGAAAATAACCTTGTGTCACAATACAGCTTCCAACACAAAGATAAACTTTCCATGTAGGTGTGGCTCTGCTATATTTTCTTATCTTAAGGCTACGACTGATACCATCATTTCTAATTACAGGGTCTGAAAAACATGACAGTTAGAAATGTCATAAATTCTATGTTTGAATACAATGCCAGAAGCTGGAGTTAAAGATTGGCCTCTACACACCTACAAGTCTGTTTTAAAAGTTGTTTTCCATCATCAAATAAACCCTCAAGTTTACCATTAACACTGTGAATCCTAACATTGACAATCTGCTTACATTTTCCATAGAGCTTCAAACACTATTTAATTATCCCCTCCAGACAACACATTTTATTGTACGCGTTGTTACTTCACTTGGACAACTTTGCTGTGCAGAAAGATGTATGTGCAGCATATTAAACCATAAATCGGTGTTCAACTTGATCTGCCGAAGGGGGGAAGTTTCTGCTTTCACCTTAATCTGAGTTCAATGCATGTACATACGAGCAGGATTGTGCGTCATCACAAATAGCTTAGCAGTCAATAAAAGCCCAACATACAATCTACAAAAGGAGTTAACTCAAAGCTTCTGGAGCATACTGAATAGACCGGTGAAGTGAGGGACATCTTTACAACAGTTAGAATTTAGAAATAAGGTAGAAAAGTAGCTTGTTAATTTTACTTTAAAAAAATGTAAAAACATATTAAATGCAACTTGTTATTTAAAGCAGAGTATTATGTCCGCATCCATTTTTAAGCTGTTTCAACTCCCATATGATATTCTGTCCACTGTTTTAACTGAGTGACATGGAGTTGTTATGGACCTTAGCATTACTAGCATGTAGAAATGATAAATAACTAATTGCATAAAACATTGTACAGATGTTGTCACAATTAAGTCTCGCCAGTTTCTTTGAAGCTTGTCTTGAAAAAAGTATTTCTGTGGGATGAAACATGCTTGGCAACATGCATTTATGATGATGGATTTGCTGCAGTACGAAAGACTTATGTCAGGCTTGTCCTTAACAGAATCAAAAGAAAATGTCTTACTTTACAGAGAAAAAAACGTACTCAGAACATGTCACAACAAATCTCCCTTGTGTTAAAGATTTGATTAGTAAGCTTCCATAGAATATTTGATCGTTCACATTTCTGAGTGCAACTGTGAACTTTGCCTCCTTGCATCAGCGAAAAACCACTGAGCCAAGTCTTAGACTATCAGACCATCTATCAAGCTGGACCACTTTCTGATAGAGACGAAACAGCAGGCTGGAATTCTGGACAACAAAAGCACAGGGAATCCCATCTACGTGGCTCGCATAGCTCCCAGAAACTGCTGGAGAAACAGAAGGAAAGGGGAGTGTTGTTGGCTACAAGCTAACTGAAGTTTTATATGCAGCCCGCAATGAACAGGGATAATACTGAGAACCTGTAAATTATATTACTTGTGTAGCCAGGTGCAGTATATCGTTTTAAACATCATTCCTTGAAGTACCATAATTCAGAGTGTCCTTGGCTTCTTACTGTGCATTTGTTCATTAATCCACTCTGAGGAACTCTAACTTTAAAAAGCAACACTGTAAACGTGGATTCCTCCAGATATAAGCAACCACAAGGGACACATTTTTAACATCTGGTTTAGGTCAGAGAATAAATAATTAAGTAACTTTGTTAAAAGTGCCCTATCGCACCTATAAAGTTGGGGGAAATGTGAGGAAAAATAAGTTAGTAAGTAGTTAGAATCAGAATCAGAATACCTTTATTAGTCCCACAGAGGGGACATTTGCAGCGTTACAGCAGGAAAGAGCCACAGACAGCTTAGTGTTGCATATCTTACATGCATTAAAAAAAAAGTACTAAGTTATAATATAATAAACAAACAACACAACAATATGCTAAAAAAGTACTAACTTATAATATAATAAACAATATGCTAAAAAAAGATAAAAACTAAAAAAGTTACATAGTTACAAAAAAAACAAATCAAATCTACAAATCTTACAAGTTAGTTAGAATTCATGCAGCTGAGGCCAAAATATTCAAACTTTATAACCAAGCTCCAACAATGAATTAACCTACATTGGCCTCAGCTGCATGAATTCTAACTAACTTGTAAGATTTGTAGATTTGATNGAAAAAAATTCTGTAAAGGAAATCTATTAATAATATTATTATTATTATAAATCTAATAAATATATTTTATAGAAAATATAAAACAATTGATTTCCTTTACAGATGAGGTGATGTCGATGGATCAAAGTCTGCTCAGAATTATCCTGGAGAACCACATCTTGAAGAGTAAGGTCGTCTTGGGACAGCTGTTTAACGGTCAGCAGCTGGAAACTATTGGAGGAAGATTTCTGAGGGTCTTCATCTATCGCTCGGTGCGTCTCCTTTTAAGTTGTGCCCAAAAATTGTTGCTGGGTCTCACGAAACACAACCTACATTCACTCCATCTATAAATTACATAAGCGTCTTTATTATTATTTATTTATTATTATTATACTTTTTAAGATATTTTACCTGCGATATTTGACGCAATCGTCAGATCTTTGAAACATACTTTAACATTAATACCCTTGACTTGTGGACTATTTCTCCAGGCTGTGTGCATTGAGAATGCGTGTCTAATAAGAGGCAGTAAAGAAGGAAGCAACGGGGCCCTTCATCTCATGAGAACTCTGTTGAAACCAGCGGAAAACACTATGTTTCAGATTCTGACAGAAAACGGAGGGTTCAAGTAAGTACAGAGCATTTATATGGAAAAGTGACTGTGGTAGTCAAATGCAGCATAATTCTCAAACCACATCTTTCTGCATCTTTCCCTAAAACCCACATGGCACATATAGTAATGACAACATGCTGTCCTTAGTGGTTTCTGTAACAGCGTAATAACTGTGTTTTTCTCCTCGTTGCTGCAGGATCTTTTTGTCTCTAATGGAAGATGCTGGCTTAACCGACCTGCTGAAACAGGAGGGAGACTTTACTCTGTTTGCCCCAAGCGACAAAGCTTTTGCTGGCTTGAGCAGCAGTGATTTGTCCTTGTTAAGGAGTATGTCTCTATATAGTCCTTCTATCGTTTAATGTGTTAAACCACAACCACGGAATGCATGTTGCTAGTTTATGGTTTGCCATTTTTTTTTCAGGTGATACCGATGCTCTCAGAACCATCCTTTTGTATCACATCAATAATGGTATCTTCATTGGTGGTGGTTTGGAGTCTGGGGTGACAAACCTTCTGAAGTCCCTTCAGGGCAGCAACCTCAGAGTGATGTTTGTAAGTATTTAGCACAATAAGACCGAACATCTCTTATCTTAAGTCAATTAGTCATATACCTTAAGATCCATTTTCTGGTATTAATGTACTTTGTTGTATCTTTAAGGATGACACTATTAAAATGTGTTTAAATAATTCAGTAAAAGAATAATCATTTCATTTTTTGTTTTACTTGTTTGTAAATGTGTCCTTCAGGCAAACAGCTCAATGCAAGTGAACTCTGTCCTAGTCCCTGAATCTGATATCATGGCCACAAATGGAGTCGTTCACTTTGTCAACCAAGTCTTGTATCCTGCAGGTACAATTTACAAATCAAATGACGCACTCTCTTTTTATTTTACTTTTGTAAAGGCCCAACCATAATTACTGCCCTGTGTTTTCTTTCAGATATCCCTGTTGGCAACCAGGATTGGCTCATGCTATTGAAGAGGCTCATCAGTTACATGCAAATCAAGGTAATAGATTAAGAAATTACTTATTTTTATTAAAGCTGTGAGGCTTATTAAATACAATGTGTAGTTTTCAAAATACAGGTGTTTGTTGTTTTAATTTCTTCTACGGCTGCCAAAATACAATTTATGTAACTCAACATGAATTACAGTACAAGAAAAGAATCAGCTTGAAAACCATCTGTTCAAAGCATCAAGCAGTGGTTTGGAAGCAGGGTGTTATGACTGTGCTCAGCAATTTGTCTTTCACAGGGTAATCAATCACTGAAAATGAGCATGGTCCAACTTGAATCCCTGCTGTTAGTATCATCTGTGGTAAAATATTTCCTTCTTTTTTTGCAGTACATCTCAGGATTCAGATATCAGGAAATCCCCCTTACATTTATGAGTAAGTAGTGCAAATATGATGATTTTGGCTATGAAATACCATATTTGTTTACAGGTATATTCTTCACCGTCATTAATGGCATAATATCTCCTGTCGTTATTAGAGAGGACCGTGACTCGTGTCATCCAAGAAGGTACAGTAGTTATGATTAAAGAGTATAATCATCATGTGATTCCTAGTCAGTACAACACAGTGTATGACAACAAAAAACTGTTCCATGCATAGAATCGGGCAATGAATAGGAAGGCTACTGCCTGTTAACTTGAAACATGTACTGATCAATCACCAACCATTTTCATTATTAATCCGTCTTTTCACACATAGAAACATACAGTATTTGACAGCTGGAGTAGCAATAATCTGAGAGAGAAATAAGAAATCTCTTTTCTGCTTCTGGCTAATTGTGTACCAGTCAGCCATATAAACTGTTTTGAAACACAAACATGAAGCAACATAATTTATGAAAATAAAACAGCAGTGCAAGAATACTATTTAAAATAAATAAATAATAATAATAATAATGAAACATTTCTTCTTTGCTATTATAGTTCCTGATGAAAGGAAAGTTACAAGGATTATCCAAGGGGAGCCCACTATCACCAAGGTTACCAGGGTAATTGAAGGTCAACCGTCCATCACCAAAGTCACAAGGGTCATTGAAGGTCAACCGTCCATCACCAAGGTCACCAGGGTCATTGAAGCTCAACCGTCCATCACCAAGGTCACCAGGGTCATTGAAGGTCAACCGTCCATCACCAAGGTCACCAGGGTCATTGAAGGTCAACCGTCCATCACCAAGGTTACCAGGGTCATTGAAGGTACATATATTTCAGTGAAATCAATACGTCAGTAGTTTTATATCATGTATCATCTAAAAGATTCATGAATGCTGTTGTCTGCAGGCTCTCAGTTCTCAAGCAGCTATGGCACCACCAACATAGCCCTGGAAGGTGAGTGAAACTTAATGAGATTTGAACAGACATGTAAGGATTTAATAGTTTGTTTTTATAAACAATGGGGTTCATTGTCCTAGTTGTGTCACTATAATCATCAATGGTATTCAGGTTCACAGTATTTTAAGTAATTTACTACAAGTAACCCCATAAATAAGGAATAACCACAATAACATTATGCTATGGTTACTAATGGCTGGGTGATTAAATGGAATTGAAATAAATATGTAAATCTCCAGAGGAAACAGCTGGTTATCCATACAGTATGTTAATATACAAGGTGTCTGTCATCATTGCTATATTAAGGCTGAAAAACAACAATGTAACCTGATTCGTTTTTCAAGCAGAACAGAACAAAGCTCTTCTGTATAAAATAATTCGCTTTTACTTTAGAGATGTTTGCTTTTTTCTTCAGGAACTGACATTTCAGGTCTTGCCAACACTGAAGAGGATAGTGATAGACTAGCCAGGATTATCCAAGGTGAGTTTTATTAGTTTGTATAATCTCAGTAATTGGGAAAGAAAAATTCGTAAAATATGTGTGACATATATGTGTGTTTGCCTTTATAGCAGGCAGGACAAGAAAAACTGGTTCTCGGAGAGTTCTAGGTAAAGAAAATGAGCCAGTCCAAAGAAAACAGCTGCAATTTGTAATAAAAGCAGCTTGGAGCTAGTTCAGGCCATTGTGTTGAGTCTGCTGTTTTGTTCACATGGCATATTCCTCTGCATTTATCCAATGCACCCCTTCAGGTGTGTGTACTTAAAGGAATTATTTGACATTTTGGGAAATACACTTAAACTTCTCACTTTTTGGCTGAGATGAGCAGATTGATACCACTTAATGATAATAATCGTCTCATCTAACTTTTGTCAATAAAGCAAATAAGCATATTTTCCAAAATGCCAAACTACTTTTAAGGTAAATGTTGGCTGCTATCTCTTTTGCTGCCATGCTTGCCGCCACAACGCTCACGTGAAAGCTATGCTGTGACTTGGTGCTAATGCCCCTGCGGCTGCTGTTCATACTGTAATGCAGTTTATGAATCCCACATCCAATACAGCAAACACTTGTAAGCTCAGTGTCCATACGCTTCTGTATGCGTAAAGATATTGACTCACTTCCCACTCCCTGCGGTGCTGAGCTTATTGTTTCCATTGCGATAGATGACATCAGCGCCTTGATGCCGAGCTTCAATGCAGTTCATATTCAACATTATCATCATTCACTGATTGACTTGTATATATGGTTATATCCTTTACCTTTTTATTTACCAGATGGCACCAGGAGGAGAGCAAGAGACTGAGCATGAACGAATGAGAACGTCGACGTTGTAGAAGAAGAAAGAGACACCAAACCAAGAGGTTGAGATTGTTGTTTTAATACAGGTGAAACACTTAAAATGCCCGTGATTTGAAATATACTGTAGAAGGTATAATTGCCAAAAACAAACCTTTTCTCGTAAACAATGTAATGGTGCATTGAATGTATATCTATTTTGAGTGTGCTATGTCTAATAAAAAGTTCAGGATATGTAAGTGTGTGTTAAATGTTGGCATTGCTTTAGGGGTAAAAAGCGAATTAAGATAACAATACGAATGTTTTACATCCAAGCCATTAGAGTAGCTATAAAAAACATTTCAGTTCTAAACCTCTCTGTTTCTTTGCCAGAGGAGACGGTCAAAGCAAGTTGATTTTACTAGCTGTTTGGGAAGATTTATAAATGTCAGCAGAAATGATGTTGTGTCTCAGATTAAAACTGTTACATTCATTGTTTTGTTCCTGAAGTTGGAAGTTGTTTAAGGTTTCATGTAAATGTTGTCTATGCTTGTATCATTAGGATCAATCTATTCAGCTGCAGAGTTTTTTCTTTCCTATTTTTTAAACATTTTCCAATAAAATGCTTTCTTTTATATGAATATGACGATTTGAAAGTTGTATTAGAAGAGATTGTTGTTTGGAGTCATTTCGAATGTACTTGGATGCCCAACAATAGTTCAGAAAAGAGAATCTAAAGTATACAATCTCAATAACATGTCTACATTTTCCAAATAAAAATTCCTTAAATTAGACGCTAACATTTCGGAGCCCGCCTCTTTAATGGGACAGTCATTTTTCTGTTTCTTTAAGAGGAAGCATGGAGGTCAACTTTCGAAAACTTTAAAGATGACATTATATAAGATAAAAATGTATCACCATATAATACAGTATATGGCACATGCATTAAAACACAAACAACTTTGCATAACGTGAAAACAAATCGGCAGGTTTTATGTCATTAGTAATAATTTACAGTGGTTAGATGTTTATCAGAAGAATGAATCATATTTAAGATGTTGTTTTCAACAGCACAGCCAGTTAAAATATTTGCTCAGGAGTTGCAGGGACATTGTGTGAGATGTTGTGCGCAGACATTTGGGACAGCCCCAGCTCCTCTGTTGTCTGGCTCGTGTGCAAAAATCTTCGGTGCTCTTTATGGTTTTTGGATTGAGTAAAAGTGGTAAATATCTAA
Source organism: Notothenia coriiceps (assembly GCF_000735185.1). Lineage (NCBI taxonomy): Eukaryota > Metazoa > Chordata > Actinopteri > Perciformes > Nototheniidae > Notothenia > Notothenia coriiceps. The sequence continues at coordinate 12,868 of NW_011364559.1, forward strand.
GGACTCCCAAGAAACAAGCACAAATTCCTGGAGCTCACATCAATACAAATATGGCAAAATGTAAAAGGCATTGTTTTGTTCATCTGTCATTTCAAATAAAAATAATTCACAGTGCAACAACAGGCTTTATTGAGCCATGCAGCTGGTTTCCCACTGCTTGGAGTGATAGTGTTGTTATTTGAATGTTGCTTTAATCAGTAAAACTAAAATGATATGAACCATTCTGTCTGTTCATCCAGTCAGTGGGCCACAGAAAACTAAAGTAGCAACTTGCATACCATCCAAACAAGAAGTACCAACATATTCTGTTATCTTTATTATTTACAATAGCAAAATCCACAGATATGGCAAAAATAGAAGATAATGGCGGCTGTAGGGAGGCAAGACACTCCTGTGGGGATTGGCACATTATTGTAAACTGTAAGTCGCTTTGGATAACTAGTGACATGTAATGTAAAAGAAAGCTGAGGAGTCCTGTTGCAATTGATTCACCCCAAATTCATCATGTATACTTTATGACAGTATGATGATTGAATTACGTTTTATTTTGTAATGCTAGGGTGTGCGCTGGGAATTAAAATAAATAGTCAACCATTTAATGTTCGGTTGTTTAAATGATATTTTCCCTTTTATTAAAGTCGCTTATTTTCACACTATCAGTAACCTTTGCAATGTGTTAACCAGCAGAGTTTGAGTAACTATAGGGAAACTGCTTCAGTTAAAGGTAAACCTTACCGCGTAGAGAGTGAACGCTTTCTTCAGACGGACGCACAGCAGGCTATATTTTATTTAACAACACACGGAAAAATGGAGAAAACATCTGCTAGAGGGATCCTTCTGTTTTTCCACTTAGTTTTCCACACTGTACTAAACAATCAATTATTCAGTCATTTATGAGCCCCGTGCATCACCAACAACTATTCAAATCTCACTTGACAGTTTCCACTGTTCATCACTGTCACCCAGAGGCAGCTGTGAGCTCAACCTAAAGGGAGACCACACATTCATAAACTTTCATTTATTTGTCAAGTGTTGGTTGTTTGTAATTTTCTGACAAGACAATGCATTAATAATTTAGTTTAACTGCCTTCAAAGGGGTGTCAAGCTGTGGTTTTCATACAAGACACAGTTCTTAAAACATGTACTTACTGCTAGATAATGTAATTAGTAATTGATGACTGCATTTTATTTCTCTATTACCAAAACAGACAGAGTAAAGTACAGTCATAAGATAATGTTCCAAAATTAAACAATCATTTAATAAACTCCTGATACAAGTTTTTATTTGAATATAAGAAGTATTGTGAATAGCAAGATGTCCTTGACTTAATACACAAGTGTAATCACATGTGACCTGCAAATGTGGGAGTTCAGGGAAGGTTTCAGTTTGATTTTAATTTGTCCAAATCGTATGAGCATACCAAGAGAATTTCTTGGCCCAGTAAAAGTGTGTATTGCTGAATGCCTTGGATGCAGCTGTGTGAAAGTGGCTCATCATCTGGATGCATCTGGGTCCAGAGTGCTGACATGTTCCTGGCGCAGCGGCTTTGTGTCTTGGATTAGTTTCCACTGAAGTGCCATCATGTATAGACTTGGGCACAATAAAAAATAAATCTGCCCTCATCCACATGAAGATAATCTTTATGCAGCCAAGCAGTAAAGCCAATTAAATTGTACTCGTACTGAAGTGAAGATGGATCAAAAGCTTCCATCTGAGTTGAGTCCTGGGTGACAGTTTCAGGTCAGTGGAGTGTTTCTTGCCTTGCACAACTGCAAAGCCATAACAAGTCATCTGAACCTGAACTTTGAAACGTCTGAGTAACAGATAGAGTATTTGCTTAAATCTGAATCCACTTATTTGTTATTTTGTCACTGAATTATTGCCTCACGGTAGCTATAACTCAATGGACCATTTTTCAAGAGCAAGCTATTCCTGGACACTTTTCTCTTGCTGGATCTCTATAAATCATATAAGAATGACCCCAGTGACCTAGACTAATATTCATACTGAATGGTCAAATTGCTTGACAAAATTTGGCTTCCTGTAAATGTATCCAACTTTATTTCAGGCCTCTTGGTTTGATGCTTGCAAATTGGAAAAATGCTTATGTGCCTGATAATGATTCCTTCAAGAATTGGACGGTTTCTGCTGGAAATGGATCTCCCTGAAGTTTGTGTGATTTTTATGTGGTGGATTTTTTGGTCTTTGTATTTAATGTTTAGATGCTTTTTATGTTTCATCAGTAGAATGAAACATACTGTATGTAGATTATATAGAAGCATATTGAGTGTACTACACATTTACATATTGTCCAATTTCCCTGAGAGATGCTTTTATAGTGTTAGGTTGGTAATATAATGTATAGCTTTTGGCTCAAGTACAAGCAATTTTTATCAAGACCATTTAAGATTTCTCTCTCTATATTAAAAATAAGAAAAAACATATTGTTCTGTGATTTGCAATGCATTACACAGCATGCAGATATATTTCCAGGGAAATGTAAGATGGATTTATGGACAGGTCCCTTTGTACCTTTCAGAGGAAAATGTGGCAGATACAAAACGTTTTCCAGAAAATGAGCATTTTGTTCATACATAATTCATTTGTATCCTCATCTTATTCCCAAAACTGTTCTTTCCATCTCATCCCTTCTTTTGTCTTTGGTTGTTTTTTGAAGATGTCACTTGGAGTTTTTGATTGTGGTATTAAATTGTGCATCTCACATTAATACATTTTCTCAGTGCTGAACATTCAGTATCTTAACAGAGAGACCAGCAAGATTACAAAATACTTGCCGTTTGACCAGCAGCAGCTGCAGTCTTGTGTTTTCTTTCCCCCAAATTCCATAGCGGAGGCACAAGGGGGGTCAACAGTATGCAACAACCTCCCAAACAGTTTATCCGAGACAGACAGAGAAGATTAGAATTTTACGGAAAATCATTATCTGCTGGTAATGGCATTAAGATCCAGTATTTTTATTATTGTCTTGGTTTTGACAAATATGAGAATTCCACCTTCATTACAACGACATCACTGAATGAACTAATACTCATCGTGTATTTTCTTCTGAGCTCTAAACAGTGCAGTTTTACATTGGATCTAGTGACTTATTTTGAATTATTACCTGAAGCAGACGATAGCCCCTGCGTGCTGATGAAAGGACACATGAGGGAGGGCACACATAATCCTTTGCCTTCAGGTTTAACATCTTAATTGCTTTGGCCAACCCAAACACTGTTAAATTGCTTTACTTAACATAAGCATTGGCTTGCAGGACAGGTTGCATGGCATAAAGAGGATTTTAATTATTTCGGAACCAATATGTAATATTCTTATTCTGGGCGGAAGTGGTTCAGTCTGTATAGGGGATTGGATTTTGGACCGAAGGGTTGCCGGTTCACGTCCCCGATCGGATCAAAAAAATACGGAGTGTGGACTGGTACTGGAGAGGGGCCAGTTCACCTCCTAGGCCACTGCCAAAGTGCCCTTGAGCAAGGCACATAACCCCCAACTGCTCACTGGCGCCGGCTAGACTGGCTGCCTCCGCTCTGACCTCTCAACTGCATGTGCATGTGTGCATATAACTGTGTGTGTATTTGTATGTGCATGTTCTAAAAAGTGTGTACTGTGTGTACTGCATGACCTGTATAAAAACGCTTGTGTGTGTACGACAGAGTGGAAACTGAATTTCCCCCTCGGAGGATTAATAAAGGTCCATCTTCTCTTCTTCTTCTTCTTCTTCTTCTTCTTCTTCTTCTTCTTCTTCTTCTTCTTCTTCTTAAATCAGCTGGTTGTAATTTCTACAAAATAAATGGCAGTCCGGCAGCCTTGTTGGTATTATCTACTTTATTTCCGTTCCTTCCTAACCTCAAGTTCAACAGATGGGAAATGCTTTTTAGTGGAACTGAAGTGCTTCCTAGAAGATTGTGGTAACTTGTCTAATTAGGAGTTGAGAAAGTCTAGTGTGTGACGCTAAAGGAGCTTTCTGCTTTCCTCATGTGCATCATCCTGCTATATTGCACACATTTATTGAACACTGCTGTCATAACACTCTTTATATTCACTGAAAATGTACTTGAGAGCTTTTGGCTAACGTGACTGCGAGTAGAATGTTTAATATTATTAGGAAAGTGCAACACCATTTTAATTGGACAGTATAACCAACAGAACGCTTGCAGGTTTGGTTTCATGTGTGTTTTTTTCATGACTCATCCTTGTGGGAAATAGACAGATGTTTTCCATGGTGGAAAAAGTCTGGCATGCAGCATAGTGTTAAAGTATCCAAATATTCACACCAAAGAGTGATGTAACTCCTCCTTGAAACCTCTCTTACCGAAACTTTTATCTTTTGGGGAATACCAACATAACTGAAGTCAGTAGTGCATGAAATAAAAAAACAAAAATGGTATAACTGTTTAAAGACGTGAACAAATTTGAAGTAGCTTAAAGAAACTCTAAACTGTTACACATTAAAAATCATACTAGTGAGTCAGGAAGTGCAACANATAAAATATATTTATTAGATTTATAATAATAATAATATTATTAATAGATTTCCTTTACAGAATTTTTTTCTATTAATACTATTTATCGGAAGGAAATGTAGAATGTTTGTGGTATGTAAAACATACCAGCAACATTCTACATTTCCTTCCGATTCATTGGCTAAATGAATGCTTTTCTATATTCTTATTATTTAAAACATAATGTAAAACATAGCAGCTGGAAAACTAAGTGTGACCAAAGACACATCTGCTGTCACTGACTTGATTTACTGCACAGTTGGTGGACCACACGAGACATGATTCCTGTTCCTGTTACATCCAGCTGTTGCCAGTGCATTCCTTACACCCATTTAAAAGAGAAATGTTCTCTGTCGTTCTTGATGCAAAAAGAAATCATCTCTACTCCCTTTGGGTGAAATCCAGGAATGTTCTCTGGGGGAGTGGACACTTGCTGTTACATGGCATAAAGCTTCTGCAATGTGCCAACAATTATTCCAGAATGTGACTAGAGTAGAGTCTAGAAAATGGACCCAGGCACCAACTAAATAGGGGCGTGCTTTATTTAATCACCAGTATGTTGCTCACCATTGAAGACAGTGTTGAGGGGGGCAAGCAGAGTGTACTCAGCGTCAGATTGCATGGAAGCAGAAAGGCCTAGCTCGGACACCATGTCTCCAAAGGTTGACTGGGAACTTCCAACCAGTTCCATCACCTGTTTAGCTTGAGGCGCAAAGGGAATTTAAACACCATTAAAATATGGATTACAAAAAAACAATATATGTATTAATGTAGTAAATCGGGTAATCATTAATAAGGGGAAAATGTGTAAGTCTAACCTGAGTCTGGCATGAGCACTTGATCAATAAGGTGGATGACACCATTGGTGGTGACAATGTCCTTCTTGAGCACCATCTTGATGCCATTGACTGTTAAACTCTCGCCATCACAGCCGATCTCAATGTTGTTGCCCTCCAGGGTCTCGTAGGAGGTGCCACCCATGATAGCCTCAGAGCACTGGACAGAGTCCAGGATGTGGAAATTCAGGAGAGCTGAAAACGCAGGACCAAGTTTTTAATTATTATGTGGTTGAGGGATATGGGTAGATGTTTATTTGAGTGGGTTGGTTGACTGCATTGGCTGTTTTATAGCCTCTCTTATGTTATGTTGCAGCTAAGGATATAACGTCCTGGGAACCTGAGGAACCCTTAGATCCCTTGGGTCCTCGACTGAGAAGGCTTGTGATTTCGTCAACGTTCTGTTTAACTTTGTGTGAAATGGTCTGATCTGGTCTCACATCATAAGGGGAACTGTGGGCTAATAAAATTTTTTGGGATGTTGCCAATTCGACCAGTTTGCTCAATGAAGCAGCTGTTTCCTGCCTCTCGGTGTTGTATGAACGTTTTCTATGAGATTCTGCACTTTTTGGTGTTTTTTTCCCCCAGGATTTTCAAACCTTAGAGTAATTTAAAGTATTTACCTTCTCTAATTAAAGATTAAAGTGGTACTATTCTTGCATATTTTTAAGAAAAAAAGATTTAAGGACACATAAGTGTTAAAGGATGTGTTGCATTGTTTGACCTTCATCGAGAACTTAATGCACTACTTGAATCTTCAGGCGTATTTTTATTAGGCTTTAACAAAACGGTGTCATGCACAGCTTGCCAGATGTGTTTAAGTTCCAGATTCAATGCGGCGCCATCTGTTTTGAGTTGGGGGAAGTTGAAACATCACTTTATGGGGAATTAAGCCTAGGAAAAAGGCTGCCAGGGAATCATTGCATTTCTTTGTCTTTACCTTCATCAATCAATATAAGTATGGCCCTATTTGCAACAGTTAATATAAACATCAGTCTCAACAACAATGTTTTAAATGACTGTGAGTGGTCTAAAGAACTGCGAGACACCTCTGAGAACAAGTCGTATTTACCTTTGAGGACCTTTTTGTCGCCCTGAAGTCTTTCCAACACTTCACTGCCCAGAGTCTCAAAGGCTTTGTTGGTGGGAGCAAAGAGAGTGAAATGTCCTGGCTGACCCAGCTTCTCCAGAAGACCAGAGTTTTGAGCCACATCCTAAAATGTTATCACATAATTACTTTTAGTGAACATCAAAATATGATATATAAACTGGAAACATTTGCAAAAGCAAGACATTACAACCTTACAATTTTGCAGTTTTTGATTTATGCATCTGCTTTATTTTCTATATTGCTCTTCATGCTTATATTGAAATTGGAAAACGTGTTATATTATTTCATACTTTGTTCAGAATCCTTGTTTCTTGAAGTACTAAAAATATTTCATCAATGTTTGGGTTTACTTACACTCAGGGTTGTCAGGTCATCTTCAACCTCAATGACATCCTGGATTGTGTTGCCAACAGCTTTGATAACACGGTCAATGACATGCACAACTCCATTGGTGGCAATCTGGTTACCATGGATAATCCTGGCGCAGTTCACAGTCACCACCTGCACAAAACATTCACATCAATGTTATACCACTAAAGTGTCTCTGGTACAAGGGACTGCAATGATAATACTATATGATAATACTCACCCCATTGGAGTAATGATTTATTTGAAGACCAAGGTCTTGGTACATGGAAGTGACAGTCATTCCATTCTTTAAATCTTTGGTCAAGAGGCGTTGGTTGGCCATGTGATAATGCAGAGCGTTGTACAGTTCAATGTTGACATTGCTGACCAGTGCGCTCCTCATTTCCTGTAAGATGAAGAGAAGGACATTTTAAAACCTAAAAAAAAAAGAGCCAAAACAAAGATTTTTGTTTTGCTTTTGACTCACTTCATCCAAAAGCTCCCATGCATCATTGCTGGGGGCAAAGACGGTAAACGATCCAGATCCCTCAATCTCAGGCCTCAGTTTAGAGATGTCAGAGTATTTTTGGGTTGAGGTGGCCTTCACCACACCCAAGGTGCCATACACATTGTCGATCGGGGCCACTAAGAAATAATATGTATAAAACAAGCATTATTAGAGGTCTGTATGCCATTCTTATAAAATACTTGAAAGAAAGACTATTTATGCGTTGACAATATGCTACACCAAACTTTTTTTGTTTGTTTGGATTCATTTCCTAAATAGCTCACAGCTGCTCTACAGTTGGAGGAAATATCCTCATCTAACCTTTAAACATGTACAACATTGTAGCACTGTACCTGCAGGGCATCCACGCATGCCTTCCAGCTTCATGTACCCTGGGCAGCACTCATAAAGCACAGTCCTGCAGGCAAAAGACATGGATCACAAACATGGGTATCATTTCAATTCAGTAAAACATCATTTCACATGCTGTTTTCAAGCCTCTTTCAACATAGATGTGTGAGACATTTTCTGGCTGCCATGTTGTGAACTGATCCATCATTTCACAGTGGTTTACTGTGTTCATTGTTTCCAGATGTTACTCATTATCTCCTACATTACCCACATACATCATGTGATCTTACAACTAGCCAAAACCTAATGGAGATGGCTGCTACCGTTACAGTAGTAGATTTACATAACCAAGACCTCCTGTTTGAAGTTAAGCAGTTAGTTTGGACTCTACTTGGAATTTGGTTAACCTCAGCCACATTAACATGTCATGCCTAGAGAAACTGCTGTAATTACAGTTGAGTTTAAGGTAATTTTGGTTGACACCCTGAAAAAGGGTTTGATGGTAATTATAAAAACTGTTGAATTAAACTGAATCAGACCTTTTTACAGACAAGGATAATTGTGATTTATAAAAGATACAAATGAAACATTTGTATTTACTGTTGTACAAACATTTAGGAATACCTTTCTGCTTTCTACGCACTGTAAACAGCACTGGACACTGTAGCCCGAGTAGGATATTAAAACTGCAGCTGTTATATATAAATATGCCAAAACAGTACATCAGCAGGTTTAAACATGTTTAAACTATTTCATTGTTTCCAGCTTTTGGAAAAAAAGACATTTGCAGATGAACATTTTACCTCAAGTAACTAACAGGTATGCAGCAATACAAATAAACCACACATATATATATATAGTAGTGGTTAACAATACCAAATGCATCCAGAGTTGGCTGGGGAGTTTATTACTTTAGACTGCCAAGATTTTTTTTTGGAAAACTATAACAAATAATCTGCTCCCCCCCTCCAGATGTTTTGCTTAAAATTGGCACTATGTGACACATAGCATTACATTTGATTGTCTTAAAAGTGTATAGGAGTACTTGTTCTTCAGAACAGAAAAGTAGGAGGAAGATAAGGAGTGTCCAAAGGTCTACCAGTTCCTCTTTATCAGCGGTTTCCCACACCAGGAAAGCGCCATATGTTCGCCATGTTTAGTTCAAAACGGACTAAGTTAATTAGGCAATATGTTAAGATACACATTCTTAACTGGATTGAAAGATCACACAACTTAAAACATGCTATAGATACAATCATTGTGAATAGTTGCTCTTGGGCAAAAACCTACAGTAGTGGAATTCTAAACCCTTCAATAAAAGCATTATGCTTTAAGTTAAAACATGTGTTAACTGTCTCAGACAGGGTACAGACCAAAGCTTCTCGGTCATGGCAAACTGCATTGCTTGAACCACTATAATTTAATCATAGTTGAATGGAGTCGGAGGGACTGGGATGAGATCACACAAGCCCTGTTCCGGCAGAGTCAGCGAAACCCTCGCAACATTGCTTTACCACACAGAGGGATCATAGTGTTGGAAACTTTTGACTTGTCAGCATCTCTATAAAATAACTGTTCCACATAGATCATGAACACTTTCCCAAACACAAAAAGTTTTATGTGGCTTTATTCCAATTAAACCCATCACTAATAAGCAGTTTGGTTGTACAGGGTTTTCTTTGAGACAGAGCTGCTTTGTCAGCAGAATAATTTTCACTTGTTGAATCAGATAAGTAGAAGTGTATGCTGGCTGGCTAAATCAAGTTATAAACCAACAGTAAGTTAGACTTTATTATGTTATATATATATATATATATATATGTCTCCCTTGAAAAAGAGATCAATGATCTCAAGGGATACACCTGGATAAATAAAGGTTTGAAATGAAATATGTTCAAGATGGTTCCTTTCTGTAACTTCTTCGGTATAGTAGGAGATATCTCATATTTTTTACAAAATGTAACCTTTAATGTACCTAAATATATTTGATATAAAGGTTCTTGTCCTTTTTTTTCTAAATCAGAGAAACTGATAATGTCAGAGGTTTACAGTATATACCGGTACTCTTCCAAAGGCAACATCTGCAGCTGCTTTCAAATCAGTTCCTGTGAAATGTCTGATGTCATTGAACTGAAACACCTATTTAACTTGGCATTGTGTTTTCGAAATGGTGGGAAACATCTTCAAAGCTTGTAGAAGAAAGGGTGGGAGGAAAGATGGGAGGGTAATACTGTAGGTTGGGCTTGGTAAGTTAATATGATCTTTGTCACGATAATTAATGTGTTTTCAATTAATCTTTGATCCCCAACTAAAGTAACCAAGCTAAGTTCATCAGCTAATATAAACATTTGCTCAACTCAAACTGGAATCTATTTGCAATACCTATGGTTTTGCTTTCAGTAGACCATTGCATCAGTTTACCATTACATTTAAAGTGTGTATTTTGTATTATTAATGTAAAGAAGCCAGGTCTGGTTTGGAGTACTAAGACTTAATGTATATGCTTGTAGGTGTGAGAGGGATGGGAACTGAGGGGACTGGAACAAAAAGAGGAAAAGAGGTTGACTGGAATGATTGAAAGAAATGAATTGATATTTTCCATTCTTGAATATAGTCAACATTTCGCAGCCACATCACATACCGGAATCAGAGGTTCACCACTGTGGCTTTCAAGGACAATCGAGCTTCCGTGGTTATAAAAAACCCTCGCATGAGGTTTATGGGATCACATACATGTAGGACAGTCTCCAAAACAAAGAATTCAGGACAGCCTCCACAAATGTGTTTTTCATTTTAAGCGGCGGAATCATTCAAAGTAAGATAACAGATGTTTGTCTCTGTGGAAACATTAAAGTTTCCACGAAAACATTAAAGTTTCCATGAAAACCCTTAAAGAAGCAGGCACGCGATACAGAAAATATGCAGTATTTCCAACTGATGTCCAGGTTAAACTATTTAGTCATTCAATTTGCTTGTAATTTTAGGATGGGCAACTTGTCCTATTGGAAACATGAAACAACACTTACGCTTTCTTTCCACAGATAGACCCGCGGTACCAATTACGACAAGTGCTGAAGTACTTCTTCTTGGTCCCCATGAACTGTTGGAGTGCGCAGACATTGGGTCTGAGGAGAATTGAGGGTAAGAAAAAAGGGATGAATTATTATTGGCAGGCAAAGCACATGGGAAATATTATGGAAACAATCCACATTTAAAGTTTAAAACAGACTTGCTGGGAAGACACTGTCAAGAATGAGTAATTATTTTTGCAACTACCCTTGATGCTTATGAGACCAGACAGGCAAATATAAATCATTATCACAACATCCACTCCTGCTGACTATGGTATTGGTTTGCAAGATTTAAGAAATCATTTGAAAAACTATAACACGTCTTACTCCTTTACAAAGTGAGACATAATATCATATTATGAGCAATGTATGTGAAACTATTGTGACTGCACTACAGTATATATCAGATTACATAGAAAAACAGAACTCAGACACATACAGAAATCAAATGAATAACTGATGCTTTTAATGCAAGGCACATCACCATTGCATGGAAAGTAATCAAACATGTTATCAAAAGGGTGTTAAAAATGCAATTATCCAATTACAATTTAATCATAATGAAAAATATGAATCTTACCCTTCTTTTCTTGCCCTGATGCGACTATGGGCAACTATCTTGTCATAAGCTGAAGAGTCAGCCTTGTCAAATGCAGAAAGCACAAAAAGTGCAAAGGCAGCTACAAAAAGGAGCTTCATCCTTGGTCTCTTAGCTCGCCCCTCCAGACCCAGATTGTGGGAGCAGACTCGGAGTGGGAGTTTATATACCACAAGTCTCACCCTCCACTCAAGGAGGATGGCAACATTTTGTGCATGCATGGACCACCCAGAACATTTGTTCATTTGTATCTACCAAGCCTTTTCCTTTCTTGTGTGTGTGATTAATTAAAATGTGTTGTAATTAGTGGATTATCTCCCATATTAAATAATTTACGGAGCATCATTAACACAAAAAATGGAACACCATTACATTCATACAATGTTCTTTTAGTCTTTGACAATCTTCTTTAATACACATTTAAAAGGCACACACATGTATATGCATTGCTAAAAGAAGAGGCTTTGTTATGGTGAAACATTCTAAATGTGTTTATTCCACTTGTTTTAATACATGTAGCCACATCACAGCTAACACTTTTACTCAAGGAAGATTGCATTGAATTGAAAATAAGGAAAATTATCAGGGCACATTATTTTTTATTATTTAATAGATTTAAATGTAACATCTCAAGAAAGTGTAACAGATGTCTCAAATGACTACTTCTAAGTGTTCTGCTACAAAATAGCTTTGCATATTTTTTAGAGCACTGAAAATGAGCATCACATAAAGAGACATACAAATTGAGCAGATGGGACACTGAATCCAAATGCATCTTGCCTGTTGAAGTGTCACTTATTTGGACTGCAAACAAAGAACCATTGCATAATCTGACTGAATAAATACTTCAGAGTGTTGTTTGCTCCACCTAGTGGTAGTAGGGACTGCAGGCAGTCAGTCTCACATCATCACTATCTTTCATGGATAATATTTTCACATAATCATTATGACATTGGAGAGGGAATAATTACTAAGATTAGTTAGTTTAGTTTAGATTTTGAAGTATTACAATTTAGTAAGCCAAGAACCAGACATCCAATCGTAAAACCCAGATGTGATTCTAAAGTACAGTTTCTGTTTTAAATCCAATAAACATGATCTTGTAAGAACTAACAGGACACAGACATTCATTGGCATTGACATTCACATTATCAATTGTATCTTGGCTACAACTACAGACACAACAATAAGTTAATAGTGTGTGTATTGGCTCACATAAGCACAAAGTCAAAACCCAGATTTGTTAAAAAAAAAAAGAAGAAAAAAAAGGATAAGGTACAATTTTAAAACAGCATGAGCACACCTATGTCATGCATTACTCTGCAATTTGCTATTATAACTGTTTGGTACCTAACTAACAAGCAAAATGACCCATGGCATCAAAGAGTATAAACTCTTAAAGTGCATCTGCCGTTAAGCCTTACCAGTGGGTGATGTTGCTGATACAGTGGCATACCCAAGTGGCATCACTTACACCAGACAATCTCCCACATGTTGCTAAACCTCCAGGCCAAACAGATGTGAGCAATAAAGTAATGTCCTCCATGCCAACGGAGTCAATGGATGGTGAACAACAGGCAGAATCCCCCCCAAACAGACCCAGGATCGAAATTCAGCACATTCAGTATTTGAGACCGAGAACCAGTGCCTTTGCCTATGCTTGTGTACAATAATGTGTAGACTAAACCAGCAAAACACATTCAAAAGATGAGACTTTGAAAGCTGTAAGCCTCTTATGAACTTGATTAGTAAAGACCTTTAGAAGAACACTAAAATCTCCCAAAGACTGGAATAAATTAACTTCACAATCTCAACATTCCAAGGAGCAGCCAATTTTGGAACTGAAGACTCACTTTCAAGGAATAATATGAAATCGCTGCAGTGATAATAAAACGCAGCATGCTTTCACAATTTGAATCTGAACCCTCTCTATTCAGTTACTTTCACCAATTACCAACACCACATGTGTTACAAAGATTTGATAAAGTAGCTGATTACAGTATATTCTCTTTGTGTCTTGGTAGTATTCTTCTTTATGTGGAAATGTAAGTCACATTTGAATGAGCTTTGAACAGTCTGTAATAGGCTTTTCTTGATAAATGATTTGCGCTCAGCTGCTATGGTAACAGGAATCTAAAGACCTCATGCTCCCAAGTGTTGGCAGCTTCAAGCCATAAAAGGTGTACATTAGATTATCTGGGCAAATACAGTAAGCCAACTTCAAAAGCACAACACCAACAACTGATCATTTACTGCTTTAATAATAGCTTATAACTATTAGGTATAGCAGTATACAGTATTTACTGTCACACAAATAAACTCAATGTTATTGAGGTTAAAACATGAGCTGTTATTAATACAGCTTCCATTGCAAGTTCTGCAAAGGTTTTCCTATTTTTTTTATGTTGATTTTTGTGCCTTTTATCGATAGCATAGCTGGAGAGGGACAGAAAAGGGGGATGGAGAGGTGACAACAGAAAAGGCACATGGGTCGGAGTTGAACCTTGGCTGCTGCAGTGCAGCCTTGGTCTGTGTTGTACATGCATATTATGCATATTATATTATTACATGCATCAGTAGACAGCACTTGATAAGTAGTTACATATAAACATAAGCTAAATATGTAATTAAGAAAGAACGGTGAGGTGACACGTTCTGAAGTTCTTATAAGCAGTGATCTTAAGTAACTACGTATTTTGCATAATAAGTAGTTTTACTTTTGGAACTTCAATATTTATGCTAATACTTTTGTACTTTGACTTGAGTATCATTTTGAATAAAGGATTTTTACTTGTAACAGAGTATTCCTACACTCTGGTACTTCTACTTTTACTCAAGTACAATATATGAGTACTTCCTCCTCTGCATATAGGTACGGGAAAGGAAGACCTGGAAAGTCTTTAAATGTAAAGTTGTAAATTCCCAATCTAAGTTAATTGCTAATCAAATCACAATCAACATGCAGAATGTCCCCTTTCAGAGCTATGTTTTAATATCATTAGATCCTTATTAGCTAATGTATTAGCATGTATGCAGCATTGTAATATTGCAGCTGGTTAAAGTGGAGCTAGTTTTAACAAATTCATATAGTTTGGGACTGTACATAATGCATCATCATGTCTTATATGTTCATTCATTGTTTGTTAAATCAAGTTTTAATTACGAAATTAATTACGGCAGAAATGGCAATCCTGCTATTTGAAAAGCTACAGTCAGTTTAAACCTGAATGGACAGGAAATGTATGTATAATGCTCTAAAAAAGCAATCGTCACGCATCAAGATGGTGTAGCAGAACCTGGTGTAATGTTAGTCCTCTGATAGGTCACTGTGCAGAAGAGAAACATCTCTCAGAGGGAGAATGTCTATGTCAACTCTGCATCTAGTGCACAGTGTTAGACAAACCACTGTATATACAGCCAGAGAGAAGGTTACAAACTATTTACTTAAATCCTCTCTCCAGTAAACAAGATGAGAGATGTCAGCAGTAAAGCAAATCAAGAGAAAGGCCAATTCAACAAGTATTTTTCTTCTCTATCTTTGTGCCATTTGCTCGCCATCTTTATTTTAGTAATATACACTTTGTTTAGTCTTTTTAGATAATACTGCTTCAGTACAAACATTCTCATTTAATAACAGAGATGTTTTATTACATTATAAGTTACACAATTCCACATATAAATAACCACACATATAGGAATACATGTACAACATATCTTAAATAGATTGCATTGTGTTTCTCTTCTGCTCCATCAAAAGCATTTAGAGGAAAACATTTCTCTCTCCCTGAACAGGTTAAGTAATGGTGGAATAAAACAACAAACCCTATAAATAATCTAGATGCTACATTGATAAACTGGATACTGCGTACAGATTTAATATGGAATTGTTAAATTATTAAATAAAACTACACTTATATTATTTATTGATTATATTATGTTCCTGATTATTTTGTTGCAGTATGGATTTTAACAAAAACTGTTAGCACATTAGGGGTTATATTATTGTTATAGTCATATACATTTTGCATATTACAGTAAGAGGAAAGATGAAAGAGAAAGAGGACAGGATAGGCAGCAGAGTGTCGTCAGGGCTCTTTGGAATGAAATGCTCAATGTACAATATACATTTCTAACTTGCTTTACAATTCCCTGAGCTTCAAGTTAGCCTTGCTCCATAGTGTTGCATATCTTTTATCAAGAACTTAGGAATAATGGTAACATAATGTGAGAAATGGTATTATACTACTTATATATATATATTATTTCACTCAATACAGTGTAACTTTTAAACATGAGAGAAATCCTACTTTGATGAACTGGTTTCAAATGCTTCATGAATGAATATAGGTCCAAAAAAAGAAAAAAATCTATTCATGGTTAAAATCTCTCACTTGCCGACACAGATGATTTTGCGTCTATTTTTTTTAGCCAATTGTTCACTTCCTTAGTGTGTTCTTTGCAGGAATGATCAATCTCCTGAATATCCTTATCTGCTTTCTGTAAGAATTCCATAACGGATTTATCAGTCTGAAGTCATCCTTGGTTTTGTCCATCAGTTCCCAATATATCTTCCACTGACAATGAGTATATTTCATCACATGTCAGAGAGGGGAGTCTGCTGCGTCTCTGGGGGGACACAGCATCTGAGACAGTATTGCATAGCTTGTTGAGAGTCTGCTCTGTGCTGGACAGGACAACCGAACCATTGGCTGTACTGCTAGATCCCACAGTGATGGAGGGGGTGGCCGCTGCGCTCTTCAGGGTGGGCACGGTGATGTCAAACAGGGTCAGCTTCTGTTGTGGCTCATCATTAGGGAATTTGGGAGAATATATGAAACAATTTCCAGGGTAAGCCAAGGTGGAGCCTAGAACGTTACCTGTGACCCCCTCACCTTGAAGTTTACCCTTCATCATTCCAAGGACTTCATAGCGGAAGCTGGAGATGTCCTGCTTAAGCTCCTATTCATTGCAAAGAGACAGATATTAAACAACAGCAGAGAAAACACAACAATGAATAATACCAACTTGATTGACTGCATATTACCTTAAAGTTCTCCTCCGTCAGCCCTTCCTCTGTCTTTGCATCTCTGATCATTGCGGCCACATACCGCTTCACTAGGTTCTTCAAAACCCCCTAAATAATAAATATTGTTTTTGTAAAGCATGATTGCAGATTCAATGTTTATAAATTGAACACAAATTACTTACACATAACAATACATCCAAACTTTACAGCACTTAATGGAATACAAATAACTACCTGATATCCATGGTTTAATCTTACATTATCGGCTGCACGTCTCTACAATACAAAAAGAAAAAGTCCATTAACATTGCAACACATTCTTTTTTTAAAGGTTTATTGCAATAGGAGATCTTATGATGTACATTAAATGAGTGACTTCATTCGCTTAAATTAATCAATTTCTAAAGAGAACAGTTTATTTAATTTGCTCTTAATTATTTTTCAGCCACTTTACAGTCTATATAGAACATAGATCACAACAAAAGGCCCTACCCCCAGAGTTTCGAATGTTTCACGCCTTTTTATGCTTGTTCTCTTGAAGAAATGTGTCTTAATCCATCCACATAGATAAAAAACTGACTTTGGGCTGGGTACTATATTAAAAGGAGAAGGCAGAGTTCCCCCTTCTTCAAAATAGCTCATCCATAATTTTGTTCTTGCAAATTTCCACTCTATATCGGCATGATCCTGAAAGAAAACAACAAAACAAACAGCAATTATTTAAAACTGTTCGAAAAGGCATAAAAGACAAATTGGTGTGGTTAAATATAAAATTGGTATGCTAAAGCACTCACAGCAATGTGCTGGTAGGAGTTGTTCATCATGGCAATTAGCATATTTAAAAGCACTACCAGGGAAATGACATTGTACGTGCCAAACATGGTGGAGCCCACAAACTCAGTGAATTTATGGTCTGGTTTCACATTGGTAACATAGAGGGAAATTAGGCCAAATATCGACCAAAATAATGACTGCAGCGTCTGGAACAGCCTGAAAAGCAAACAACAAGACATTAAACAATGTGCTGCTGAAAAAGTGACAGATACATTAATATTTGTCAGGATAACATTTATTTAGGGACTCTTACTTACGTTGAGAATGCGTTGTTTTGCTGAAGACAGCGAACGCCGTAGCATGACAAACTCTCGTCTACATAATAAAAGTAGAGCTGGTTGAGGCCATTGGCAAAGGCTAACAGCACCAGACAATAGATGAAGAGAAACTTGAGGATGTCCAGGAGCATGCGGCCCAGTGAGATCTGTAAGGGGCCAAGGTGAGAGTTGGCAGTGAAAAGGCAGATGAGGCGCAAGGAGCTGAAGATGTTAGCGATGGCAAACAATGCCTCTGCTATCAAAGTCGGGTGCCACATTTCCCAGGTGTCTCTGGGTTTTTGCCCACTGTACTGTAATAAAGAAAAGAAGGAGAACAATGAATACATAGACTACCAACAAATAAAAGGCATCAGTTCAGTACAGTACCTTTGCATAGGCAACAATTTTCAGGGAAATTGTTGCAAGATACAAGGAGTTCATAATGAAGTCCATTAAGTTCCACCAGTCATCAATGTAGTCTTTGAAACCACTATCCCACATCTGTTTGACCTCCGTCCATATAAAGCCTTAGAGAGATAAACAGATAACAAAAGCAATTTGTGATTTTAACAATGTCTTAAAGTGTCCACAGGAACAAAAGTGTGACAAACAACCAGTGGTCAGTAAGCCCCTTAGTTTTACTTTGACCAAATATACAGATGTACAATAGTACTATACGTGATAACACGAGTGTAAACAGCTGTCTTTTAAGAGTGTGTGTTGTTACCAAGCACCCAGGGTAGGATCATCCATTCCACCGTGGTGGGTGGTGGGCCTTGAAAGTCCTTCTGCCCAGAAGCTATATGCTGCGAGGCCAGAAGGAGCAGGAAGAGGAAGGTCAGGTAGGAAGCAGTGTGACAGATGAACTTGATGAAGGGCTTCCGAATGAATAAGCCATAACTGCACTTTGGAGAGAACAAGTAGAAGATGGATAACAGTGGGAAGAGGAGGCCAATAAAGATACACGTGATGAGTTTTCCTGCCCAGTGCCGCCTCCTCCAGCCTGGGAACTCATCATACCACCGAGAAGCCAGCAGCTGCTGACAGTTGGGCTGAGCAACAAACTGAGAGAAAAGGAAAGACAAAGATCAGCAGAATAAGATTTAACTATCTCAATACATAACCTGCAAACACAACGTATATACAATTAAAGGCTACAAAAACTAGGACAACAACAGAAAACAATTATTCAAGACCATAAATGCTGTTTATTAAATGTCAGTATCATGGTGCTCAATCTACTTAATATCATCATCCCAAAGCCCCATGTTGACATTTGTAATTTGAATTGTAGGATTATCTTTGCTTCATTTAAAACTTTCACTGGAACAATAATGTGCATTTTGTTAGGTTTTCGGTCTCAAAACTCCTTACAAAAGTGGTTATTATTATCTAACTAATTGAATGTTTAAAAATGATTATGACCAGGTATGATACAGTAGCTGTATATACTGTGTATTTGATCAGCTTTAGTGATGTTCATCACTGTCCAACCAGTAGACCTGTGCTCTATAAAAGGCTAAACTGCCACTAAACCACCGTAAAAGAGCTCAGATCACATTTTTCCTCAAAATACAAAGCTTCTCTGTCCCTTACAGGGGGCTTAATTATGCCAAGCCAACTCTTTCAACTTTTGTACAACACCCAGAAGTCTCTAAAACAATCCTTCAGAAATCCCACACTTGAGAACAATTGATTTTACAGTTGCTAATCGTAAAAAAACAACCCTCCCCAAGTAAACCGCATGTCTGTATAGCATTGTTTCAATATATGCTGGTCATTTGCAAAGGCAGTGCAAGTAGACATTTGGGAAATGCCTGGTCCAAATAAATCCTCTTCACAGATGTAACATAGATTGTTTTTCCATGCCGATTCGAACTCTCTGATCTTGAAATGACAAAACCTGCCAGGGCTCGTTCTGCTACAGCAAGGGCTTGGTTGCTGCGCATTATTTATTTTGTGTTGTTAGAGGCACTGCAAACCACTTGCTTATGCCGTCTGTATTATTGTAAGCACTAGTTATCCAACATCCAATCACAAGAACACTACATGTGACTTAATGTGAATTAATAACTGACTTATCATGTAAGCATGCAAGACAAAATGTGCAAGTTGGAAAATCTTTCTGAATCCTCTGTTAAGGAGTGATTGACTTTGAGATTTGATACACACATCTGCTGGAGATCTGCAGATGGTGATGGAAGTAAATTCAATTTTAACCAAATTATGGCCAAATGGATTCCCATTATGGTATAATATAGCATTACATTTTGAGTGATGAGGTCATCATAATACAGAATCTGACTTCTTTAAAGCTTCCTATTCGTCCTTCTCAGATTTTGACTTGTTATGGCATGACCGAAGGCTAAAGGAGGCATCTGGCAGAGCCCGACTTTGTCTGAGGACATTTTTGGAAGGTGAAAATCACCCCATCCACGTCACAGCATCTTCCCATTGGCAGGCTCAATTAGATGTATTAATTATGCTAATTGATAACATTTGTCAGTTTATATGCACATGATCAAACTGCACAACTGTTAGATAAAATGTATTAGATATGATTTGTAATCCCACTTTAGCTTTCACTATGATAAAACTTGATAATGAACAACTAAATATTTGAGTTCCGCTAAGCAAATAAAAGCACTTACTCCACATAATTGATCATCTACCACAATGTTACAATAATGTACTGTGTTTGTCACCAGCACTACAACGCATCTTAAAAAGAAGTACACACAGGTTGTGCATTTTCTGTCTGTTTGTTAGCATGAACAGACAATGGAGGTCTATATACCTTACACTCACAACATACTATGTTGTCATTTACACAGCAATTGCTCAATGGCTACATCTGTGAATTTAGGGACAGGCAGGGCAAACAATGAATACTCCCATATACATTTCACTTCATATTATATTAATTGTCCTACTTTTGGCAGTATTGTTGTCATGTTAATTACGGCTCCAGGATCTTACTGGTTCAAACTGTTTCCAAAGTTAAGTTGAGTCTTAAAGCATTCAGGTTTTGAGCAAGTTAAATCTCACTGCAGATAAGTATGTGGTAGTTATCATTATTTTCACAAGTGGGAGTGGTAGTAATAGTAGTAGTCCCAGTATTAGTAGTAGTAACACCTATCTGTGGTAAGGCAACACGTAAACATTTCCCTTGAAGTGCAGCTGTAAATGCTTTTGCCATGGAGACATTTATGGCACATGGTTGCTAACACTAGAAGTCACACTGATCTTTTATTCTCGCTTCGCCAACTGTCTTGTCAGAATGTAACAGAAAAGCCAAAACACTGCTACAAAAACTCTTAAATACAGAAGGCAAAGAAAAAATCTTAATGTAGCTGATGAGCAGTGCATAGATGATAAAAGCCTTAACCCTGCAAATATTACACAACTATTGTATACCAACATGACCCTAAAATCTTTAAGTAGTATTTTAATGAAGGCAAAAATTAAAGACAACCATTGAAACCCCGTCTATACTTTCACTATTAGCCCAGTTATGCAGTAAACAAAACAAAAAATTCTGAGCTTGTTTTTTTACATCGCAGTATAAATCATTTTGTACAAGCTTCCTTTGCTGTCACCTGTTGCTGTGTTGTGCAAAAATCAATCGATATAATCCATTTTAAAAAGCATAAATAATACTTAATACTTATGGATTCATACAGTATGAAACACTTAATAATCATATTTCTCATCCTGTTCCTGCCAATGTGTAAAATGCACATTTTAAGTGGCTCTATTTCACAACAAATGATAGAAAGTCGGCATTGCATACTCTCAAGAAGATGTAAAAGACCGTAAAATGATCCCACCCTAATTAAAATATTATGAGTTTGTATTTCAGGGAAATGGTCATCACTTATTCCATCATTATCCCCAATTATCCAATTGTCATGGGACTGTCTGAGAGTGCAACTGTAATGCATTGTTAAGAGCCATCCAAGCAATTACATGTTATCCTAAACTCCCTAAGCAGATCTCCACCCATCTCAGGCCATTAACAACTCATCTTTGAACCATTCTTGTTATCTAGACCAGTGGTTCTCAACCTGTGGTAAGTGTACCACTGGTGGTACGCCAACTCCCGCTAGTGGTACGCAGAGGAATCTGACATAAAAAAATATACTGTATATTCTTTTTAATATTTTTTTAATTTTATTTAACCAGATGAAAACATTGAGACAAAATCTCATTTACAATGTTGACCTGGCCAAGAAGGCAGCAACGTTACACATTCTTACACATAACAGACACATAAAATACAGAAAACACAACTAAGTAAACAAAAAGACGAAAAGCAGTCACTACTTTGTGCACATTTGGGACAGTAAGAAAGGTACACTACTTATTACTGCAAGAGCAGCTGGTGGTAAGGACCTCAGACAACTTCAATTTAAAACAGGCTAGTGCCATCAGTTTGAGGCTTGATTGAATAACATTAATTACAAATAAATCATACTATCAAAATACTAAAACCAATAAAAATAAGATTGAGATAATTGAAACTGTGGTTTAAATAAGTTCTAATAGCCTATTGTTGTTTTTAGATTTAGAAACGAAAACATTTTTTACATTTATTTCTGGCATTGGTGATGACGACCACACTACCCGCGAACGATTAGCGAACGTTGCAAGCAAGCTAAAGAAAGAAGAAAGTTGAATGATGCTGTGAGAGAGGTACAGAGGAGAATATTACCAGCAAAAGTGAATGAGGACAGTCATCAACCGAGCACAAGCGCAGGCTCTGCCAGCAACGCAAAAGTGATATGCACAGCCACAACGTTGTGATGGAGGAGAGAAGTGACTCAGGAAGAAGACATTTGCGCAAAGAATGGAGAGAAGGCTGTGAAAAAGCTAAAAAAGCACACACTTGTCCTTAATTGCTTTTTTTTTTCTTTTTTACTTTGCCACCACAGAAATGGCAAAAGCAAACATCAGCAGACTGAAGATGAGCTATTAGCCCTTAGGCTCATCTGCTCCTGGAGGCTTTCATTATTATTGTGGAACTGAATTCCCAATAGGACATTTTCTGTTACAATGTAGGTTGTTGCAGGAGGCCTACATTCACACTTTGGTATAGGAAATGACATGTAGCTATGTACAGTTGTCATTCGTTGTGTGAGAATAAGTTATTATTTTGTTCTATATATTCTCACTTGTGGTGTGTGTGAGTGTGTGTGTGTGTGTGTGTGTGTGTGTGTGTGTGTGTGTGACTGCGACTGCCCTTTGTACATAGCTGTGGCTGACAATAAATAATGTTATTATGAATACATTTGCCTCCGAGTCCTGCATGAACTGTGCATAGACTGTATTTTAACATTGGTCATATGGTGATAGGTACTTGGAGAGATAACTATTTTCTCAGGTGGTACTTGGGGAAAAAATAAGGTTGAGAACCACTGGTCTATACGATAGAGAACGTTAGCGGATTCAACTGATATCGTCTCCGTGTGGACGGGGCCCAAGGCTCTTAACTTGGCTCTTAACTCTGAACACATTTTTTATGTTACACTTTCCTATATAGTTACTCTTACCTTTATAGATACAAAAAAGTTAGATTGATAATTTATTAATCCGAAATTTGGAAATTATTTTAAAAGTTTGGGAATTATTTATAACTATTATTCACTATACCCAGAGCTTATTACTTGATTTGAATCTATGAATATGCACATTTTATTTGAGTTTATGTTTAAATCAAAAAGTGAAGCTGCATGACACAAGATGGCTCCTACTTGTGTGTTTACCTTTAAGAGTTTCGGCGGCAGGATCATGGGCAGACCATGTAGTCTAGTTTTCACTGACCACTGGCTCACTCTAGTGGACCGTTGGCGAATTGCAAACTTGTGCTGCACAGAAAACATATTCGTTACAATTATCTAAGTCATTGTTAAACAAAACAAAAACAACAACAACAACAACAGTTTGCTGTATTAATAAAGTGGTAGCAATACGAAGTTTATCGTTAACTGTCTCTTTAAATCGACCGAGACGGAGGTCAGTATTTGGCAGGAAGTTAGCTAGCAGCTAACAGGAAGCCGAATTCTGAGGACTCATTGAGGCGCAGGAATTGGCAAAGAGCAACGAGTCCGGCATTGGTCGTTACAACTCCCCCTGAAACAGGTAACACAAACACAGTCTCTCCTTAACGCCTTTAAATGTTTATATTCTGCTGTATGGTTGTGTTTCCGTGGTTTCGTGTGTGTGTTGTGTTTCCATCGTGGCGGGTCAGTGCTCTGCATCAGTACAGAAAAGGCTCATGTGCTTAACGTTACTAGCAGAAGAGTTAAGTGGATTAATATCCATAACTCTTTATAAGAGTGCTGTTTAAAGTCACTGTCAGTCTGTGCGTTGTGTACCATGGTTACTTGTTGTGACCCAGGTAACTTTGACCTGCACCCTGTCTGCAGCTCTAATACGCTTGCAGAAGTTTTGGAACATATGCAGGATATATCCATTTGGGTTCTTGCGACACACACACACACACACACACACACACACACACACACACTCACACTCACACTCACACCTGAAAGTAGTTACGAGAATTGTCTCAACGATATTGCTGCATCAAGACCAGACATTACAATAAGCAGGAATACATGTTTAAACATCAGCCTGATATGAAAACAATCACAGGCCTTTTACTATTTTAAGGGCTATAGGAATTCAAGACGTACATCTAAAAAGAAGTACACACAATCAAACACTGCAGTTATGTGTGTGCCGTCCTGTCTATCAGCCAGCAGTTTCCTATTTATCAGTTTGAGTCACAGAGGGAGACATGAGTTTAAAAATGATATTAATTACTCAAGAGGACCCTGTACTTCAATGCAGTGGCCTGCTCAATAGTAGACCCGCTCAAAAAGGTCCTAAGGGAAGAGGGTCAGCCATGGACCCTTCAGACTGGAGCCAAGTGGGTCTGCAAATAATTATCGATCGATTCATTTTTTTGCACCGTAGATAATCATTATTATTGTAAATATTGCAATAGTAAAAATTGAATTACTACTCGCAAAATTATAATTACTGCACAACATAAAGTAGGTTAGCTCTCTAAAAAACAAATTAATCATCAAGGAAACTCTTAGATCTCTGGCTCCCCCCCAACAATGTTCGTACAAATGTGTTTAAAAAGAAAATAATGTGAACAGGACAATGAGCAAAACTCATATTTGAGTGGATTATAAATCAACTAATGGGCAAATCTTTGACTGATTAACGCTGCAGCATCATCATCGTCTTCATCTTCCTCACCGCAGGAGGAACAAGCAGCCAGCCACCTGTGTTTGAAGACGGAAGCCGCTATGGTGAGTAATTGAGAGAAAAACCATAGAAAGACAGGAAAATACCAAATGTTACTTTTAACAATGTTTCTGGAGAAAGTTGACCATCTAACCACTTACACATGACATGGACTAAAGTCTGGCCTCAAACTCATTCCCTTTCTCTCCTAACCCCCCCTCTCTGTGGCAGTCTTCAGCGGTGGATCTCAAGACTAAAGAGGAGAAGGATGCCGAGTTGGACAGACGGATCGAAGCCCTGAGGAAGAAGAATGAAGCTCTGGTCAAGAGGTATCAGGTATGGAGGACTGTTTCACACAAACGCTCACTAAATGTATCTTTGCATCTACCCACAGTTATTGATACATCTGCACTACACTCATATATATATATATATATATATATATATATATATAGGGGATTATCACTGACTTTTTTTTTTAAACCAGAAGCTTTTCTTCACAATAACTGCAAAAGATTGGCTTTTACTTTACATATCTGTGGGGGAAACTTCTGAAGCAATTGGAATCAGGACTCAGGGAGACACGAGGAGAGCTGGAGCTTTGATGGCAAACACTGATGGTTTATTTGGAGCTTCGGCAGGAGAATTCACAACACATGTCACGGGTCACAGTTTGACCACACGGTTGAGATGCCACAATCAATTCTGAATAACTCTACCCCAGACGCATGTATTTAGCTAGTTCTGAGAGAATAATCAACATTGTGCATAACAAGATAGAATGATAACACCTCTATCAGCTGACGCCAACAGTCAGGAACGGGGAGAAAGAACACTGAGAGCACAGCAGCCAAGGTTACAGGTGTGTGTGCTCAGTCAGGACAGTTTGAACTGATACACTGGGTCTAAGTTATGGGCCTTGGGAAATATTTCCCCAACAATATATTACCATTCAATTGGTTTACGGTTTGAATTCAATTATATGGTCAATCCACCAATTTACTAAATAGGGTGGTGAGCTCATTCAATGTTTTTCACCATATCTGCACTGATTCAAATCCATCAAAATGACCCTAGAGTGATGTGTAATTAATAGGTACAAAAATAATATTTTGGTTATGGGGTTTGAACATACATGCCAAAAATGTGCTCAGGATTAGCCTTGATAATATATTTTGGACAAATCTGTAGTCTGATATCACTCATGTTGTCACC
Organism: Notothenia coriiceps; assembly: GCF_000735185.1. Classification (NCBI taxonomy): domain Eukaryota; kingdom Metazoa; phylum Chordata; class Actinopteri; order Perciformes; family Nototheniidae; genus Notothenia; species Notothenia coriiceps. The sequence goes on from NW_011364559.1 coordinate 38,810, forward strand.
TGATATCAATAGGAAATTGAAGAAGACAAGAAGAAAGCAGAGCAGGAGGGCATCGCCGTGACAACCCAGCGTAAACCCCGCCCACACGAGCCGGAGGCGGACAGGAGGAAGACGGAGAAAGAGAACTTCACCGTCACAGTCGACCTCTCTGAGCAGACAGGGGTAAGACATGATGTGCACCTGATTTAAATCATGCCACCTCTGCAGAGGGACAATTAATCATGATCACATTCATCCCATAAAACTATATAATATAAAAACGATATAATATGACAAACCATGATTCTGCCTGCTTCTTGTGTTACATATCTCGGGTGGTAGAAACATTTGGAAAACATAGGTTTTTACAAACATACTTCAAAACGAAGTGCCAGATTATAGTCACGTAAGACATTTGATATGTGTTGTTTTCCAGCTTTAAGCACATTCATGTTAAAAAGGCTGAGTTTTTGGTTAAATACAAGCATCATCATCAGAAGAACTATGAAAAAACTACTTAATATGAGAAAAGATGAAACGGTGACACCTGCAGGAACATGTGGTTAAAATAACAGCAAAAAGTGATATTCCAATGTAAAAATACAACAACGTATTGTAGAAGAAAGTTGTAGAAACAATAGAAATAAGAGCAAAATATGTCTTAGTATAGTGAAAATCTTATTTTTTGTTACACAAACTATTCTAAATATATGATGAACAAAATGAGGTTATCTGTATGATGCCTGGTGGAATGTATTTGACAGAAATGTTGCTTTTGTAATTGTTGGAAATAGTGGGTTATTTTCTTTAAATAGAAAAAATCTAATGGATATCACAAAAGGCTGAGCTGCAGGGATGGAATAAGAGCGTAAGTGTGGGAGAACAAATGTATTTGGAAAGCAGCTTTAATCTTCATTATGTGTTTAGTTTCATAAATTATACATCTGTTTGTTTTAAAAATGTCAAACATCATGCCAAATCAGTTTAGCCATCTAGCAATCCTGCTCAAGTACTATTACCGCAAATGTGATACTGTGTAAAGAAGCATCTATTCAAGTGATACCACATTTGATTATACTTAATGATTCCATGTAAGAGTTTTTGAGAAAAGGGTTTTCATCAGTTTAGTGTGTGCCATCCAAATTGCTCTGCCTATTCTTGATTCGAATTCGAAACAATTGTGGCAATGTTCCTAAAACAGAGCTGATGACTGCTCCTGTTATAGCCTCAGAATGTTGTATGGTAGATTGAGCAGCAGAGGAGTCATCAAGTTAAAGTACGTTCCTGGAAAACAGGCTCTGTAACCGGTTTATCTTCATGTCCAGTCTGCCGTTCAATAGGGATGGGCATTTCAATCTGATCATCACTGGGAAATATAATAGATTCATTCTTTGAAGATCTTTGCTGTTAATAGAGTGCAACAATATAAAGAGAGAGGAAGAGAGTTCCGGCACCTAACAGCTGTCTGGGCCCAGCAAAGTCTCCTTTAAGGTGGAAACAAGGGAAGCAGCTGAATAAATCTTGCACATTCTGAGAAGGTGTAGAAAAAGAAAATCTAAAACAGTATGCATGCAATTATTGCAATAGTTGTGATAGAATAATACATTTGTAGGGACATTATGTCTGACATGTGTGCAG
>NW_011364559.1:40431-41985 GCF_000735185.1 Notothenia coriiceps
GTGTGCCTTGGCAGTATCTTGCACATTCTGAGAAGGTGTAGAAAAAGAAAATCTAAAACAGTATGCATGCAATTATTGCAATAGTTATGATAGAATAATACATTTGTAGGGACATTATGTCTGACATGTGTGCAGACTTTCAGATCTGAAGTGCTTTGCAGCCTGTGGGGACCACTCTTTTGGCCCCTAGGGCCCCCAGCGCACACAACATTGACATATCATCACCTTTAAGTTGATACTTAGTATTATTCAGTTTGTTGGCTCAAAATCTTGTTCTTCTATTAGCCAGACTGTTCTGTTTCTAATCAAACATCATACATGTAATATGAGAGAAATGTACATTACGTAATCCGTTATTGATCAGGATATTTACGCTGGCGTTGCATCACTGAGGTTCTTGATAATCAGGCCTAATAGTCTACTTGCCAGCTCATAGTCTATTGTGAACCCGGAAATGTTGAGTACCCCAACGTTTTATGATAGAAATGTATAGTACGGATCCCCCGCACATAGAAACTGCCGGACTTGCATATGTTGGGCAATATGCACAATTGGCATAAATTGCCTTAATTAGCATATGCAGATAACTGCGAAAAAAATGGCTTGGCCAATTTAGGCAATTTCTGAGTTTTTTTGGGAGGTTATTGAGGATGTTGACTCCAATTTCTGACATTTTGATGACCAGAAAGTAGGGTTGGGAACCGATAAGAAAATGCTGGGTACCGGGTACCCATACAAAATACACAATTTTGGTTCTGCTTAACGGTTCCTAAACGCGGTAGACCCTGTATTCCACCGGGTCCGTCTCCGCCGCGGTGACCCGGTGGAATACAGTGGCGGACTTGCCATCTGTGTGTTCTGGAGAATCACAGAACGGCCGGCCGTCAGCGGGCCGTTGACGTCCGGCTCGGTCCGCTGGCGGCCGGCACCGCCCTTCATTTTTTAAAAAGCCATCATGTAAGTTGTGCTGACAGGCGACAGAGGTTCACAGTTGCCCCGCAGCGAGGCTCCCCCCGCCCTCCCGTAGACAGTTCACGAGCTCAGTCACTTCATAACACCAAAGATGGATCGCGGTAAACGCTCTAAAGTGAGGCTCCACTACACTAAAAAAGAAAAAGACAAGGCACAGTGTAATGCCTGTTAATAGCTTGCCACAGGCATCGCTCAGTGAAAAATAAAGCACAGCTATTGTGCAATACATTTGTATTGCATGTATATTTTTTATTTGTAAAAATGTCAGTTAAAGCTTAAAAGAATAAAGATATTTTTGTTGTCTAAACGTTTGACCTCTTTCTTTTACAATTTTGGAATCGAAACGGGGAATCGATAAGAACCGGAATCGATAAGCACAACCGGAATAGGAATCGATACATTTCAAAAGATACCCATCCCTATACATAACGTGATTGTAGGCTCTCTATATATATTATCACCATGTACATTTTGATTCATATTGGAAAGACATCGTTCACCCTTTCATTTTATTTGTATTATTTGGCTCGATAGGAGACCTATGCTTTAGAATTTAATTTAGTTCTCCCTCAGTCATTTTTC
>NW_011364559.1:42593-48098 GCF_000735185.1 Notothenia coriiceps
TTCTACTAGCTTGCCGCCTGGCCCTCCTTCGGTTGCAGCACCTCTGCTTTAAGATGCCATGTCGCTAGCGGCTTCGGCTAAACCTCTTCTATGAAAGGGTGGAGGGCGGGGCCCTGCTCACTCTCGAGGAGGCTTCCCACTCCTCTGCTTAGAGCTATCTGCAGGGCATGGAGGATGCCTCCATGGCGCCCACTATTCGTGCGGCCCTGGCACGCTTGCAGCTTCAGGTTCCACAGGTCGACTCGGCTCAGGCTAGCGCCTTCTTCAGGCATAACCCTGCCCCTGTCACTCCCACTGTTCCTCCTTCAGAGGAGTACCTGAGGGAGCTCCATGCATGCTGGAGAGACACCAGGGCCCTCTCCCACTCTGCTGCCATGCAGGGTCCGGCGAGGGTGGGACTGGGTCGCTTGCCATCCATTGAGTCTGCCATCGCCTCCCCGATTCTGGCTCCTGATGAGGCTCCAAGGCCCGATGCCAGGTACCCTTGGCCTCAGTGCAGGGCGAGCTGCTCTGTAGGGCCTACGACACTGCTGCACGCACGGGTCGTAACGGGAACTCCCTGTCCCATCTGATGCTGGCAGTCTCTACCTCTCTGCAGCAGGCTCTTCTTTGCTGGGCCTCAGTGATTCATCACTGCAAGCCTTTGCCCTAATGTCTAGGGAGTTGGGACGAGTTATGTCTTTATTGGTGCAGACTAGTCACCAGGTTTGTCCTGCTCAGTCACCACTGTCGGAGACATGTCCTCCGTAGTCTGCCAGTCGAGCCAGGAGAGCTGTTTGGGGAGCGTGCCGCCCAAGCTAGGCGGACCAGGCAGCAGCTCTCAGGCCTTCATAGGCCTGTGCCCACTCCCAGGAGGCCCAGGGGCCCCTCTAGCAGCCGCACTCAGCCACCAGCTTACAGTGTTGGTCTGCGGAGGTCCCAGCAGCCCACTCAACCACCTCCCGGCGGCTTTCTTGCCCCCGGTCGCCGGCCTTCTAGGCGGCCTTGTGCCTCAGAGCCTTACCGGCGCCCCTCAAGGTCGTCGGCTGATTTTCTCAGTTACTGGGCTGCCTGTACTTCCGACCCTAGGGCCGGGTCAAAATGACAGTTGTCAGCGATCCGGCGAAGGCCTTAGCTCTGGCCCAAGAGTTGTCCGTCCTCTTGGCCAAGGGCGCAATCGAGCCAGGAGACCTCCACAGGGTCCAGAGGACTCCCGTCTCCCACCACCTCCAGAGTGTCCAGAGGACTCCCGTCTCCCACCACCTCCACAGAGTCCAGAGGTCTCCTTTCTCCCACCTCCTCCACAGTGTCCAGAGGACTCCCGTCTCCCACCACCTCCACAGGGTCCAGAGGACTCCTTTCTCCCACCTCCTCCACAGTGTCCAGAGGACTCCTTTCTCCCACCTCCTCCACAGTGAGGACTCCTGTCTCCCACCACCTCCACAGTGTCCAGAGGACTCCTGTCTCCCACCACCTCCACAGTGAGGATTCCTGTCTCCCACCTCCTCCACAGTGAGGACTCCTGTCTCCCACCACCTCCACAGTGAGGACTCCTGTCTCCCACCACCTCCACAGTGAGGACTCCTGTCTCCCACCACCTCCACAGTGTCCAGGGGCTCCTGTCTCCCACCTCCTCCACAGTGAGGACTCCTGTCTCCCACCACCTCCACAGTGAGGACTCATGTCTCCTACCAGAGGACTCCCCAGGACAGAGCTGGCCTTCCTTACCAGTCTGTTCAGTCTCTTCCTGTCAGCAGCCGAGATGCTGCTGCCCCAGCAGACCATACCATAGAAAATGGCTGATGCCACAACAGTCATAAAATGTATGAAGGAGTGCCCCCGCACCCCAAAAGACCTCAGTCTCCTCAGCAGAAAGAGTCTCCTCTGTCCCTTCTCGTACAGAGCAGCAGAGTTGTCTGACCAGTCCAGTTTATTGTTCAGATGAACACAGAGGTATTTGTAGGATTTCACAATCTCAATGTCCGCTCCCTGGATGTTCACTGGTGTTCACCACTGTGGTGTAACGGTGCTGTCAGCCCCTGCTGCGCTGCAGATTACATAAATATCCTGCTGATGACTGCAGACCCCCAATGTTCAACATGGAAAGGTCACAAGGAAACAGGGCTGCATCTGCTCCAGATGTGTACCTGTCTGAAGGGGTTTTTAAAAGCCAAATGGTCAAGTTTCGTTCATTAGTCTGTTAAAGCTGTACAGCAGACTCCTGATACCTGAGCTGAAAGAGCTCTTTGAAACACTGATAACAGTCATCCGCCTCCCAGCCTCGTTCCCTGGGCTCATCATGCTGTAGTTTTGCATAATCCATAGCCCTTACTACTCTTTTGTACTTTTTACTGCACCAGTTCTAAAGATTGAGCAGATTGGATCTGTTTAAATTAAAAGTAGAGCGGTTAAATTCAGGACAGGAAATATATTTTTTCCAAACCCACTGGCTTTCTAAAAAGATAATGAGTAATCACTGGCACAGCTGTTTTATATTTATTTATATCTCTTTGGTTTATGAGACCAAAACCAAGCTTCAATGCAGAGTAGTGCAACCAATCAGTTTAAAGTGAACATTTATTGCTGTGGTTCCCTGTTATTTTTTATTAAAAGGTTCATATTTATTTTTCATAGGTAGGATTTTAATGTAATTTTACAAAGGTACTATCATCATCTGCCCATGCAAGGATTTTTATTATGACCCATGTAGGAGCCAAAATGCTTATTAAGGGAGACGTGTGGCGCAGTGGATTAATGCGCTGATCTTCGAATCAGAGGATAGCAAGTTCGAGTCCCATTGCAGTCAGCATGTCGTTGTGTCCCTGGGCAAGACATTTCACCCCAAATTGCTCCCGTGGGGATTGTCCACAGTATTGAGTATGTAAGTCGCTTTGGATAAAAAGCGTCTAACATGTAATCTAATGTAAGCCATTGTTAATTATTTTGATTATTTGTTTACACCACACACAGTTGTATTTGGGCACTTCATGCAATTGTCACATGGCTGTAGAGTCAGGTATTTAGTCCACCTTAATCGCTACAACCTCTAAAAGTCCTGTCAGTCATGCACAGAGTCCTTGCTCTACCAATAAAGATTAAAATATGTGACTGAGTAAACTTAGACAAATTCTCTGTGTGTGTTCCCTGCAGGACAAGAGAGTCGTAAACGATTGGAAACCTGTAACGCCTCGAGCTCGGATGACCTCAGAGGAGAGTGATGCCCAGCGATGGCCCAGTGACGCCCAGCGACGGCCCAACGAGGGCCACCGGGGGCCTAGCGAGGGCCAACGGGGGCCTAGCAAGGGCCACCGCCGTGGGCCCGATGAGGGCCAACGAGGGCAGAGCGACGGGCACAGAGAGCCAGATGACAGCCCCCAAGGAGGTCCCAGTGAAGGCCAGCGGCGGCCAAACAGCGAGCACAGCCCCCAGAGGAAGACGGGGTCAGGACGAATGAGTCGGGGAGGTCAGAGAGGGGGTCGCCAGGAGAGGAGAGAATGGGAGCCCAGAACACCAAGAGAGGGAGAACCTGGGGAGACGGGAGGACCGGGACGCAGAGGAGGGAGGAGAGGAAGAGGAGGAGAAGGAAGGGGGAGGGGGGGAGGAGAAGGAACACCAGGTGGGACACCAGGTGGGACACCAGGTGGGACACCAGGTGGGACACCAGGTGGGACACCAGGTGGCCCAGACAGGAAATCCAAGGTGAGGATAAGCTTTATTGATCAAAGTGAATGTGCAGAAAATGGGGACAGAGAGGGGACTAGACTTGAAACCTGGCCACTCAGGAAGAGATACATCAATATGATCTCAATATTGGCCAAAATAATTGTTATTATCAGTTTCGCCATAATCGTACAGCCCTACTACACGTGTTACACATTTGTTATAAGTTTACATGGTAGAGAAAGTGTTGGAATTTGACCAAGGCTTCTTTCAGACCAACATTTTTTCCTGCATGATTTAAAGCCAGGCTTGGTCGGCAAAAAGGTTTGAGCCTCATTCTGAAGGCCAAGTTCACGTCCTACATTATGATCTGTCACTGATGATGCTGCCCTGTGTTTTGGACAGGAGTGGGAGGAGAAGAGGAGACAGAACATTGAGAAGATGAACGAAGAAATGGAGAAAATAGCAGAATATGAGAGAGGACAGCAGGTAAGAGAGTCTCTGTTTATTAAGATTATTATTATTGCTATACTTATAAAGTGTTTCAACTCATGAGATGGCATTTCATCAGTAGTGCTCAGTGTTTCCCCTAGGATGGAGTCATAGCAGCGGTACTAAGGCACGTGGGCCCAGCATAATGTGAGCGCAAGATTTTAGGCGTGATTTTATATAAAAAGAATAAATGAAAAATCTCTACAAAAGACAAATACACTACAAAAACAGAAACTTATTGGCATAGGTCATATACATCAAAATGGCTTCAAATGTATTCAGTATTGTATGAACATGTTTTAATTTTGGGGGTGGACGTCACTTCCTCTAGGGCTGGGGTGGGGAACCTTTTTCCTCTCGAGGGCCATTTCGATTTTTCCAACATCCTCCGAGGGCCGTACAAATGATTGACCTCTGCTTAAAAATACTTAAATCACAGCCCATTTATTTGACCTTTCTTTCATGCTGTGCAAAGAAAAAGCAACCTCTTAATCCAGATATTTTACCATGACTCGCGTTTGCATGCACGTGCACGGTTTTGGCATGACCACCCAAACAGAAAGATATGGACACAAGATGTGTGCAAATGTATTTAGTTTCCTATCCATGTGGACATGATTTAAGTGGGCTGGGGACCTAACCTCCTCTAGGGGGGTCCGGGGGCATGCTCCCCCGGGAAGATTATTTTTAAAGTTAAAAGCATCAATCTGGTGCACTGTGAGAGCAAAATTAGGAGATCTATGCATACATCTCTCAACACCCATATGACACAGAACTGTAAGCAGATTTCTTTTTCTTTATGGATATTTTACAAATCACTCCCCTTTTAAACTGTATTCTTGTTTATTAATAACAACTTTTTTTTACTGTCATATAGTATGTTATACCAGTTTACTTTATTCGCTTATTTTTTTATAACTATAATGATCATGTAAAGATGTGCCTTTACTGGTTGGAGAAAAAGCTTCTTATATTCGTTAGCATAGCTAACTAACCAGATGCTAATAACAACAAAGGTATTGACTGTATGCAGGGCCGCCCCTCCCTACAGGCCAATCACGCAGGCTGCATGGGGCCCCGCCTTGCGCAGGGGGCCCCGCCCAGAGGGCCTCAGCTGCTGTGCGCAGTTCTCCGCTCAGTTCTCCGCGCACCCCCCGCGAGAGTGAGAGAGAGGTGACAAGGGGAGCACGTCTGTAACCCGACACCGTTGCAATGAATCGAAATCTGACCAATCACAGCTTTGATACGGCCACTAGTGCAGGTGAAGAGATGTCGGCGAAAAGACAGTTTCAGTCCGGCGAAAGCAAGAGGGGAAGGAAAAAAACATGAAGAAACTAGAGCATCACTCGAAGGTGGGTTATTGAATGATTCAAA
>NW_011364560.1:0-65551 GCF_000735185.1 Notothenia coriiceps
AGACGCCTTCATCCACGTGGATGACTTCACCTCGCCCAAGGAGCTGGCCGATTACCTGCTGCTCTTGGACAAGAACGAGGAAATGTACCTCAGGTACTTTGAGTGGAGGCGGCACTTTAAAGTAAAGAAGTCCTATTTCTGGGCAGAGCACACATGCATGGCTTGTGATTACCTGCGTAGGCACAAGGAGTACAGGGCATTCAATAACCTTGACAAGTGGTACTGGGAAGAATAGTGCTTTGAAGGGCTATGCAGTGCTTTTTTTTTGTTAAAGGCAGTGCTTTAAGATTAGTGTCCTTCAGTTAACTAGAAGGTTAATTACTGTTCTGTCAAGAGCTCCCAAATGATGTTTTTCTATTGGTTCAGTGGCCCAGTGAGACATCCATCTTGTGTTTTTATTATTATTTGCAAGCCAATTTTGCTACACCGTACTTTGCCTTTTGTGTTATTCATTTATTTATTTTTGATGAATTACATCTGCACTACATGTTTTATTGTTATTTCAACCCATGTTTTGCTTAACATGATGACATTTGCTGCTATTTTTTTACGTTTTAGTTCTTTTATTTGCATGAATGCTCGATTGTATGGATGCTCCTGTATGACGGATGGCTTTCATGGTGCAAAGTTATTGTTTTTTTTTCTTTAAATATCACCTATCATGAAGTGGGATATTTGAATAGTGTTGGCTGCAGACGTAAAAAGTACAAATATTTATGTAATATTTATTTAAGTGAGGCATTATATGAAGAAAAAAAACAATCTCATCTGTGCTAGTGATACTGTCACCTATGCAGTGTTTACCGAACTCAAATGTGAAAGTAGTTCAATTGTGTCATGTACATGTTGTGTATTTTTGGAATTATGTAGCTGTCAGTTCCCCCTACATAGTTTTCATTTGTACTGCTAAGCCAACTGTTACCTTTCGTTACAAAATGTACAGTAAGACAGAAGGACATTGTGTTATGTGGTTGTAGACGAGATATGGTGATCATTACCTGTTCTCCGACAGCAGACGTGACTCTGCTCTGTGAGAGGGAGGTTACTAATCCTGTTGTGAATTGTTAATTATCACATGTGATGGTGTCACAGTGAAGATGATAGTACAATACAGGGCCAATACTGTATTATGACACTCCTATACACCTCATTATGTTGCATTCAAATTAGATCTTTCATTTTTAACCGATACATTGATGAGAAAGAGCACAACATTAGCATATTGCTGAGGCAATTTAGCTGTTTGTACTGTACTGTCATCCGCCAATGTGACATCAAATATTAACACTGATACTTTCAACAATTTCAAGCAGATGTTACCTGCCCACGTTTGCAACAATGTGAAAGATGTGAAAAAGATAACTGCGAGTTTATCCTTATAACTGTCTTTGAATCTCCACATTTCAGAGTTGTGTGGGAAGTGAGAGTTGCATGTGAAGATGTTTTCTGGATTTCTTTTTGTTTACACTCCTGTTTACAGTTTTGTGGCTTGCCAGACAGCCTACACCACTCAAGAACACACAACAAAAAGCATCAACATCTGTAGATATCCCATTCCTTTTAAATGTTGTAAGAACAGCCAATCCACTGAACAATGCATCTCAACAGCACTGAGCAGCTATTGACATGATAGTTACGTTTTTACAGAAACAACTGTGCAAAACCAAGTCAACATTTTATGCAAGTTGTCTTCATGGTCAAAGTACTCAAACATTTTTCAGGTTATTTTCATTTCTTTACTGTCAAAGGGACCATTCATGTAAATAAGGATGAATTCAATTATTTTTCTTATGGAAAATGGTGTTAAATGCCATAAAGAAACCTGTATATAAACCTTGTTGTGAACTGAATCATCATCTGGATCAACCATACACCGAGGGAGCTCAAACAGACTTTGAATTAATGAAGTGAAACAATGTGTTTTTAATGTTTAAATCTCTTTATAACATACAAATGGTGGCAGGCAGTGAATGTGATTTCGCTGTGATGTCGGTGCTTTGAGAGGCTGTGAATGAAGGTGAAAGGAGAGAGACACTCGAAAAGAATAACCAGCGATGGAGACAATGGTTTTAGTTGTGAGGTCTCCATCAAGGGAGGCCATTTTACACAGAAGGTTTTTTTTCTTTTTGATTAGGCGTAATCCGGTTGGCATGACCTAATTGAATAATTTGTGCCAAAATGCAGCACAGATATAGCACTTTTATTCATGTGGAGTGGTGTGACTCACTGTGCTGGTGGCTGTCTTTAGATGGAGCTATTGTGAGTTCGGAAACTGTCATCCTAGACTTCGACTGTCCCACAGATTAACTATGAAACTGCCACTCTAGGTTTCATATTGTACAGTCAATGGTTTCTTGTCAAATGTGTCGGTGACTTTAAGAACAGAATATTTTTTTTCTTTGTGTTGTCCGTCTCTTTCATCCTCTCTCTCTCTTTCAATATTTTTTGCACAAAATCAAACATGGAGGAGCTGAGGCTTCTCTGTCCCCCGTCTCAGTCTGTGAGTGTGTCAGAGCAGCAGAGTGAATCAGAAATCTCGGAATACTGACCAACCTGGCACTGATTTTGCCGGAGTCCTGAAAAAAACACTGTATACAAAATGTTTGTGTGTGGTTGAACATGGCGATTTCTTCAGAAATGCTCATTTTCTGCCAGTTCACTGAGGGAATCAGTGAGTCAATCAGTACAAGTTTTTTGCCAAATCATTGTATTTTGCCAAATGTTGTGTTTTAACTGTAGATGTCTGATAGTGTCAAAGAAAAATAAAAGTAAGGACAAATGAGCAAACATGAGTGGAGCATACAGAATTCCTTTGAGATATCTGATGAAGGATTTTTATGTACATTTTAGAAAGAATCCTAAGCTGAAACCATTTTTCCATCACAAACTGATTCTAAAAAAACACAAAATCTGAAACTACATCAATCCTCATCCTAAAAGGACGTCATACAAACTCATTGGTAGTCCAGAAAGCGCTCATACCCCAAAAAATGTGGAGGATGCTGTTGTTCTTTTGCTACCCTTTATGTATTAGTTTGACATTTTTGGAAATACACTTATTATTTTACTTCTTTGCTTTCCGGTCACGAGTAAGATGAGAATAATGATTCTACTTCCTTAAAACTTGAGAACAGTATGGATCTAATTCAACATATATGTTTTATATTGTAGGTGCAATTCTATCTAATGTACTATTTTAGCATTTCTATCAAATATAATTTATGTTGGCCACACTGTTCCCAAATGTAATGAAGGCAAAAGTATAAATAGCTATCCACAAGCCTTGATAAGTGATTGATGAGAGAGAGGAGAGTGTTGTGTTGGTTACGCCTCGATCCTCTGGCTGTTGTTAGTTACCCCATATCCTCACTAGCTCTCTGGTATTTCCAGTCGTCTCTTCCACCACACAGAGATGACACATGTTTGTCAACTGCTTCTGCTCAACGCTGCGGGACAAAGTATGTTGTAAATATGTGTGTTGGTGGGATCAGTGGCCCAAATAATCCGTCCATGTCATCTGGGGATTAATGTGAAAGTTCAGGTGGCAGGCAGTTTTTCCGAACTCAAGACAGTGTCACTGACATCCTGATGTCAAAGGTGTGTCTTGACAAACCAACAGTGAATTATATCCTGACATTGCAGTTGCCCTCAGATCAACAAAGCAACAGGACATAACCTCTTTTCAGCTAATCGTTTAGTTTTTTCTGCCTGCAACTTTACTGTTTTGGTTCACTTTAACCGCTCTCATAGCATTGTTTTCGGAAGCTACCTCAGCTGTTTTCAGGGAAATGTTCCTAAAAACATACTGTACAAAATACCTCCGCAGATTCAGACTAAATCAGTGACCAGCACAGTTCTATATGAGGAGACCAAAAACAGAGTTAGAAGAGAGTGAATATTGGACTAAACATTAATCAGGGCCAGCCAAGCATTTACTAATTTGACCACTCATTGCAAACTATTTACACCTGGGTCCCGGAATAAAAAATTATGATCATGATAATTTCAGCCGTCCAGGAATCCTTTTAAACCACCGTTAGTTTAGTTTTTTGTTGTCTTTTATATGTGTTATTTTAATTAAACACACAAAGAATTCAACATTTGAGGAAATACATGATTTTATTTTTGATTATATTCCTGCCTTACTAATGTTTGGCTAAATCTGGAAAATGTTCGGTAAACCTGTTTATTTGTGCTGCACTATAGGAGGTTTCAGCAGAAGGCACTTGGGTTGAAGTTATTATTAGTGGAAACGTGTCCTTGAAAGCAGGAGTACAATTTGAATTTTTTTGGGCTTTTTTTCTTTGAAGCTCCCTGAGGTTAATTAAAGATTGGGATTTTTCGAGGAGCAAGCATGGTAGAATTTCTCTTTTTTAAATTCATGATGCTATTTCTGTGTTGCAGGCTGTGAATAATGGACCAACATTCTAGATTTACATTTCTTATATTGTGGTATGCTTTGTTCTCTGGCTTGCACCCAAAGGTAATCAGGCATTTCGTCTTTACATGGTTAATCCAAATACCACAGAATCTGTGGGCTGGGAGGAGGCGAGGAATCGAAGAGGAGAACATTTTAATGGGTTGTGCATTCCTAGGAGTGCACTTTCTCTCCTCTTTAGTATTGCAGATTAAATGTCTGGCGATTTGACAGGTCTTGTCACCCACTCGTACATGACTCATTTTGCCGAAACTAGGTAGGAGAGGGGGGCCGTACCCAGAAGTTCATAGGGCCTCCCTGTAGGGGTGTAAGGTTTGGAGGGATTGTGGATTTAGTAGATTGTATGTCCAACCCCCTATGTGGCTATCCTGTTCAGTCCAAAGCGCTGCGTTGAAAGCAAGCTCTCCACGATGCAGGAGAGTACTGAGGCCTGCTCAAAGGGGCAGGTTTGTGTGAGTTCTCTCATTAACTACCAGAGCCGCCCCTCATCTCAACCTAATGGATGCCACTTACGCTGTCATCACCATGCCAACCGGCTGTCAACTCTGGAGCGGCGAGGCCTTTGTGCTTCAGAGAGATGCAACTGTGTCGCGTTGATCTGTGTCAGTGTCCAACAAGTCGCCACCTCAAAGGAGCCACCAAAGTAAAGGCCTCTCTTCTTCTCTGAGATAATTTGACTTGGAGGTGGAGGAGACAGTCAGTGCCACATTATTGTAAAGACTGAATAAATTAAGATAAGAGGACACCTGAGTCCAGGTCATATAAAGGCCTATTTATTGGGGCTGGACAGGCCGCATACGAAATCTGTTGGCAGCTGCTCAGAAGTTGACTTCAGAGGATTTAGCGGGCAAAAAGGAATACGCAAGATCAGCAAGCTTTTTACTCTGCGGAGTGGGCACCGTCTGTTGTAGAAAGAAACAATCCGGGAGACAAAGACCTCCACCTGTTATCTATCAGGGATGTAATAAAACGAAAATCAGGCATGCACAAATGTAGGTTATCACTGATATTATAAATACAGTATACTATGCCTGAATCTCTGCTTGAACATCCAGTGAATAACACTGTTGAGCTACAAATGATTTGTCAAGACTGTCATTTTATGTTAATACAAGTTTTTTGTTTGCTGATGAATGTAGGTCACCTCCACCCCTGGCTTGACGACGTCACATGACGACAGACACACTGTGCAGCAGCCACCAATGCAGCTAAGATTAGAAGCTTTTTGAGAGGCAATGACTATATTTGCCACAGTTAGCTCTGGGTTTATTTAAGGTCGGCATAATTTTGTGATTTGCTCTGCTCATCTGGACACCAGCAGGGAGCAAGGGTACAATACAGGAGTAACTTAATCCAGAGCAGCAGATGACTGTGTAATCCGGCAGATCCACCTAAAAATAAATTAAAACCTGAAGGATGGCATGATATCAAATCAGAAATATTTCCTACAGCGAAATGTGTGACATGATATGGTTTATTTTGTGCTGAAAGCCTTACATAACACGCAGCTTGCAGTTAAAAAATACCACAGTCTTACATTATTCCTAAGTGGTTTGTAGTTGCCACCTACATACAACGCAGGCCCATGTTCCAACATCCGTCCAAAAGTGGATTGCATTTTATTTATTCACAAGGGTTTAACTGTATATATACATATCTTTACAAGGAGTGTTAGTGAAAGAGAAAAGACAGACTTCATCTAGACAGAGTAGCATTCCTTCAGCCTCATCCCTGTCGCTGACCTTCCTGTGTGTGTGTACGAGGGATTAGGCCGTGGGATGGACTGGTGGTCTTCTCGGGCTATTTTTATGAAGTTGTCCGCCCCCTGATCCTTTTGGAAAACTGATATGAGCACATGTTCATAGATTCAAATTTAATTAGGCAGCTGTCAGTCATAGATGCTGGAGAACTGGGATTTGTTTCAGGTTAAAAAGGACAGTTTCAGGCATCGTTTTTTAACACCTTCAACAACATTGATCCAATATGACATAATCACATTACCAACAAAGATAAGGGTTTGTTTTGACCAAGTGTTCGTGTTAATGTTTAGATTATTGTTATTTTCCCAATGTTTCAGGGTTTGGTATTGTGGCAAACTGTTATAATTGACTCACTTAGATGACAATTTTTATCATGTGTATTCTTCACAATGGGTTTATCTTTGTACTAACAGTACATTTGATCAATCAGTACTTTAAATTTGATCAATCAGTACTTTTAAAGTTGACCCAGTTTTCTGCCTGTGCTATATTGACTTGTTATTGGTCTGTTAATGATTTAGCCTCTCCGGTGCAGCCAGCAGATATCCGGTCCAGATTTCCTCTTCCATCTGCTGGTCATTGTTTTGAGTTAAATTAGCAAATTGAGACAAATTGGAGTTGAAAGAAAACGTCTATAATCAGGTTGTTCCAAAGAAGCCAGGCAAATAAAAAGCAACATTTCTGTCTTCAAGTGATAGCTGGTTGGGTTCTGAGATTGCATTTCGGCCAATTAGTTCTTCCTCTTTTGCTCTCGACACTCACTGTTGAACACCATGCAACCAAAGCCAGCTACAAGCAACAAACGGAATATTTCTAACCTTGTGATTTGTATTGTGTGTATCATCTTTTGATACAGCACACTAGATATGTATTTTTAATGAAATGACAAGTCCATTGTTTTCAGCAGGATGGTCACCATCACACTTCAATGACTGTTCCTCCTCCATTATTTTGCTACAGATGAATTGGACATCCACAGCCTGCACCTTCCCTCTTGAAGTGCTGCCAATGCTCTCTCAATAGCAATAGTTCAGTACCTGGCACCTATCATAAGCCATCTGCTACTGCTTGTTCTGTAGCTGCCACTGACAAAGGCCATAAGTGCGTCCAACACGTCAGCATCCAAATTGCCGAACATTGGCATTAATATACAAAGTGATATTAGTGTGTGAAAAGGAAAGATATTGTGTTTGTTTATGGGACATTGATAAAACAGTTGGGCACTGATATTAATTTAATTGTAGAGTGTCATCTTTTAGTCCTAAACCTGCCTTACACATTGTTTTTTACACATTCCCTGAATGAACAACAATGATTGAATCAGGCGTAGCGCTCTGTGCACCATCAGCTCCCTTAAAAGGTGCAGAATGATGTAGTGGAGCATGTCCATTCTCCCCAGAGATTACCGCTAATAAGAGGGTTAGTATTTATAGAAGGTCCCCCCTTAGTGGATACCCCTAATCCTGCCTCACCCCTTTTCCTCCCTGCCCCATCGCTGTGCCTGGACTGTTCGCTCTCTGCAGTCCAACCTCGCCACATATCAGCCGAGGTAGAGACTACTTTAACACAGCACTGCTCAGATTCTTTTGAAAGAAGCGAACAATTGCTTGGCCTCTTTACTTGCTTGATGAGAGGGGGGAGATTGCTTGGACTATTAGAGGGCACTTTCAATCTTTCATACATTTCTTCATTGTCCAATTTTTCTTCCTCCTGCTCTCTTTGACCTACAGCTAAGAAAACCAAACAACAATGTCCATCATGGAGCGTTTCGACTGCCATTACTGCAAGGATTCCCTGCTGGGGAAGAAGTACATAATGAAAGAGGACACGCAGTACTGCACTAAGTGCTATGAGAACCTGTTTGCTAACTGCTGTGAGGGTTGCTCTTTGGCTATTGGCTGTGACTGCAAGGTAAGGAGGGGGATGGCTTTGATGTTAGTAATGTCTAAAATAATAACGTATGCTATTTATTTACAATATCATCTAAGTGTGATTAATATTTTAATGTGTTTGAATCACATTTTGACCCTTGAAAAAACAAAGTCATTATTTATACAAGAACGTCCTAATGAATATCCTATCTTACAGAGTTTCCACAAGTAAAATAAATAATGTGTTAAATATCTACAACAGGACATGTCCTACAAGGATCGCCACTGGCATGAGAAGTGTTTCGAATGTGCGAAGTGCAGCCGCTCTCTGGTGGAAAAGGCCTTTGCAGCTAAGGATGATTTGTTGCTCTGCACTGAATGCTACGCCAACGATTATTCTTCCAAGTGCACCAGCTGCAAGAAAACCGTCATGCCAGGTATAATGATGGCGATCAATAGGGTCGATGATGATAAATTAAGTTGTCGTTTTGTTACACACGCACCTTAGTTCTGAAGGGGGCAAAAAAGTATACTGTAGAAGCATAAGTCTCTAAATGTCAAGCTATTTCTTTAATTACAGCATGATTGACTACACTGTGTGCTGATTAGTTTGCTAAACCTTTTGTCAGTACTCAGTGGTTATAGCTATCTCAGTTAATTTAAACATCATTTGGACAATTTATCTAATGTTGGGATGTACGTGTACACGTGTGAGTGAATTAAGGTTAGTAAGAGACCGATATTGATTTAAAGAGTGAAGCTCAAGTGAGGGAAATTAGGTAATTAGGCAGGAGATCAGGCAGATAGCTGATTGGCTGGAAAACTAACGTGGCTGATTCAGAGCATGTGTGTAAATGGGTAAAGGTGCAAAAGGCAGCACAGGAATACAGGAGAAAAAACTCAGTCTTTTAACAAAGGAAAAATATCTAAAAGCTGGGATTGAAAGTTTATTATTAACCGTGGAAACGGTTCATCACACAATCTTCCTCTGTCGATGGAGCTTGCCCAGTTGTAATGGAGATTCAGATGTTGACATTTCAAAAATGACTGAGTGCTTTAAGAACTTTCTAACAAATGTTGGCTTGTATATGTGTGGAAATAAGTGCAGAAAGAAATTGCCTACAACTAATTAATATCTAGATACAAACAGTTGAAACCCTAGACAGTCATGCCATTTTTTCCTCCCCAACAATTGGATCCAAGATAATTAAGATTGTCTACTTCCTACCCATGACGCAGGGCTATTTTGAGCCTCACTGTGCTTGTGTCATAGAGGTACCATATGCTGACTAAGCTGCTCTGCTCCCATGTGCCAGGAGCCCGTAAAATGGAATACAAGGGGAACAGCTGGCATGAAACCTGCTTCCTGTGCCACCGCTGCCAGCAGCCAATAGGAACCAAGTCCTTCATCCCAAAAGATAACGGCTACTTCTGTGTGCCCTGCTTCGAGAAGCAGTTTGCCTACCAGTGCTGTGCTTGTAAGAAGGTAAGGTTACATCTAATTGTAATTGACCGCTGCAGTCAATCCCCCTGACTGTTATTTTAATCTAAGACTCACATCGATATATATATATACACAGTATATAGAGTATTTGGAGGATGAAACCCTCTTTAATGGTCTCACATACATGCACACAGTGACATTTGACCTCTGCATTTAACCCATCCTAGTACTAGGAGCAGTGTAAAAAAGGTGCATAGTGTCACTCTCACCCATGGATTTGTGTTACCTTCAGGCAATAACAACGGGTGGAGTGACCTACCAAGACAAACCCTGGCACCGTGAGTGTTTCCTGTGCATCAGCTGCAAGAAGCAGCTGCCCGGTCAGCGCTTCACCTCCAGGGAGAACTACCCCTACTGCCTCGAATGCTTCAGCAACCTCTATGCAAAGAAGTGCGTGGGCTGCACCAAGCCCATCACCAGTGAGTCATTGCTGTGCTCATGTTTTCATGCACTCTGACATGCAGTTTTCCTTACTCATAATCACAGCCTTTACATGCATTTGTGTAGGACTTGTCAGGTTAGTAAGATGAAGATCTTGCATTAACCTGCACATTATATCATTCATGTATCTTTGCTTGATGTGTGCAGGTCTGGCAGGAGCCAAGTATATCTCTTTCGAGGAGCGCCAGTGGCACAGCGAGTGTTTCTCCTGCGTTCAGTGCTCCGTGTCGCTGGTGGGCCGCGGCTTCCTCACCCAGCGAGACAACATCTTGTGCACCGACTGCGGCAGGGAGAAGTGACCTTTCCATGAAAAGGTCACAGCTTTATCCTTAAACCAACAAGAGCTCCTGTTCTCCTTTGCATGCCTGGTCTATAAACAAACTCTAAATGTCAGGTGCTTATTTGGGTCATAAATTACCATTACGGTAGTTCTCTCACGTTACCCACACACCAAAACTTGGCTGTCTCCATAAGGATAGACATATATCTTTAATGTTAGGCTGCCATTGCTCCACGGTTGAAGAATGTTCTCTTTGTTTGTTAAAATGTAAACTCTCAAAGAAATCTCAAACATTTGTTTGTTATAGATTCTTAGGAGTTTATACTTTTTTTTGTCTCGTATGACAGTAAACTGAATATCTTTGGATTTTGGTATGTGGATCGGATTTTTAAAAAAAAAAGGTTTTGAAGATGTCCCTTTGGACTTTGAGGCTCATTTTAATTATTATCTTACATTGAATGTACAAAATAATAATTTGCTGATTTATCCAACAATCAACAACATAATCACAAGTTTGATTCATGACGAAAAAAAATTGTTAGTAGCACCCCCAAAATATGATTTGCTTTTCCACAGGTCTGATTTTGATTACACATTTTGCTGCTGTTTACTTACCATGATATGTTTACCTGGATCAATGTATTCACACTGCAGAAACATAACATTATGCATGATTTATGCTTCTTGGTTGTTCCAATAAAGACCTTCCTGTGGATATCATAGGCCTGCTGTTGCTTATTCTAATATTTCTTATTCTGCTTCAAAGACACCATCCAGAGGAGGAGTCTCTAGGTTAAGGATGGGCACAAAGTTCAACGTTACAAATATAGCTGTGATGGTAGGTTTGAAACCACGTCTTTTTACAACCATCACTATTCAGACAATCATTACTGTTTTTGTTGCCTCTTGACCTCATCACACCCAGCTCATTCATGTTGTCAACAAACCGAGATCGACCATATATGGTATGATCAGCTGATCACTTTCTCTTCTGCTTGTACATTATCTACTAACCAAAGACGCCACTTTGTTCCATGCACAAGACAAAAATACAAGTGACCGTAAATGTGGACACCTCAAAATATGTGTCTTCCTCAGCATAGTTTAGACAAAAAAAAAAAAGTTGGTTTTCTTGGTGAAGCCGTTGAAAGAGTTGCGTAAGTGTCCTCACAGGGCAGGATGAGCCGCGTAAAAATGCTGACATAGATTTCCTGTCAGGATTTAGTCACATGGGGAGGTGAGACTACTTTACACTTCACGCACTTGTGGAGGAATCAAAGAGGAAGGGGGAACAGCAGAGAGGTAGGGACGTCTTATTTGGTATATTTGACAGAAGATCTAAATCTTTAATATAGGCACATACATTTTTTATTTTACCTCACAAGAGTGAATCACCCTTAAATATTTGCAATGGCTTTTAGAGCATTTAAACAAACACACGTTTTTGAAAAGCAATCAGCTCCAAAAGAAAAGGACAAATCCAGCATCCAGTGCATTGCGTGCTGCGACCCACATGTGTATATAGGGACCAAAGATGCAACAGTCCAGCATCTCATCCTTTCAAGTAGCACAGACCTGGGATCTGGCCAGAGCAAAACTAGAGAAGGTAGGGCAAGAAAACTGGGCTCAAGCAACCAAGTAACCCAACTGAGGGTAGTCCCACTTTACAACCATCTGCTGGTCCTGTGGGACCGGAGCATTACTGCCCTCAACATGTTCTCCTTAGAGCCCGTTCCTGGCCTGAAGAAGATCCAGCATGTGTCTTTGTTTGAGGTATGCGACTCGATGCCGTCAGCCCAGGCACAATGTGTGGAGATGGTGACTTCCTCCAGCCGCAGGAAGCTGATCCGGATCCACGTGGTGGGAGTGGACAGGTGGGACGTCGTAAAGGAAGTCCCACTGCTCTACGACCCTAGGGCCTTGGCAGTGGATGGCACCAGTGTGTGTGTAGCTACCAGCGACAGGTACCTTCTCTGTGATATCCAGACTGGGAGCAGCCAGGAACTTTTCCCTCACAATCACAGCAGGCAGTGTGTCTTTGTTACCTCAGTGGGACGAGGGGAATTCCTCTTGAACGGGCCTGAATCTTTGGGTAAGCCAAATGTTTGTGGTACATGTTGTTCTGCAGGCTCTCTCTGACATTAAATGCTCCCTTTCCTGGACAGCAATACAGTTAATCATCTCATATCACTCTCCCATATTTCCATCTAGCCAGGGGATATTTATTCTGCCAATTTCTCATTACTCCGTACTAATCCCTCAGGCATGTTTGTGATGAAGACGGGGATATGCCAGCGCCCCCCCCTGCAGTGGCCTCAGGAGGTCTTGGCAGCCGGAGTGTGTTTCCCCTACATCCTGACCGTACAGCCCCAAGTGCTGTCGGTCTACAGCATGGTGGACCAGCAGCGAAAACAGACTGTGAGTCTCACTGGAGCAAAGGGACTACTTTCCACATCAGGTAAACCAGACAACATCAGTTCAACACCCAATCCTGGCATATTGCAAACTGAGAAGCTGTCAAATTGTGGCTTTGTTTTTGAAGATGTCGCCGTGTCTGTCTTAGTTTGCACTGAATCAGTCAATCATCCTTGCACCTACTTTTCCTACTCGCTGAGTGTCTCTGAAACCCCCAAACAAATCTCCCCTCAGATGGTGTTCTAGTGTTCACAGAGAGAGACATTTTCAGCCTGCGCCTGGTGCCAATCGAAGAGCAGATCCAGGCACTTGTTAGGCATGAAAGGATCGAGGAGGCCTTACTGCTGCTGGATGGAGTTCAAGGGCATTGTCCACTTGACTCATACAAGGTGAACTTCAATTTATAGACACATAGCAGAATGCAAATGTGTCCCTGAATGCTCTCTCTTACAGAACACAGTTTCATATGAAAACGAAATGACAAAGACACATTTATAGTGTTTCTCCTTTCTTCTGTCCTTTATTTTGTATTGGTTTAGCTCTCTATAGGACCCAAGAGCATAAAAAAGCAGATGGCGCTTATTAGATTTAGTGTAATGCACTTAAAGGTCACCTATTATGCAAAATCCACTTTTTCATGTCTTTTATACATAAACATCTGTGTAAAGAGATTCTGAAAGTTTCAGGAAAAAAGATTCTCTCTCTTTTTGTCCTGATGCATTTATATAATACCTGT
Organism: Notothenia coriiceps; assembly: GCF_000735185.1. Lineage (NCBI taxonomy): Eukaryota > Metazoa > Chordata > Actinopteri > Perciformes > Nototheniidae > Notothenia > Notothenia coriiceps. Next base: position 13,446 of record NW_011364560.1, read on the forward strand.
CTGAAAATGAGCTGATCAGACCTGAATCTCCTCCTAGAGCCCCATTGTGTTCCTTTTAACCAAATATCTCTCAGAGGGGCGTGGGGAGGGGCTCCTTATTTTCATCTAAAGTAACAGACAGAGAATCAGCACTTTTGAAACAGGGCTGAAACAGAGGGGTTAATGGGATGCTACAATACACAATCTGTTTGGTATTTTGAGCCAAACACTTCACAGACATGTTTTGTATATATCTGAGACCTATAATATATTGATGAAAAACCGTATAATAGGGGACATTTAAGAGGAGATGAGATGACTTAAACCAAAAAGGAGATGGCTTGGCCGTTGGTGAACATAGGTTGCGAGGGGCAGTATCAGGATTAAGCAGAAAGGAAGGCTGGTATCCTGAAGCACAGGAGACCAAAATAAATGTATTCAAGTGTTATACATGAGGGAACTAACTGAGAATATTCAATTGGAAAATGAGCCTGGGATTAGCTACCACAATAACATAAACAACAATCTGGCACTGAATGTGTGAAAAGGAGGGGTTGAGTTACTGGAGAGGTGATGAGCTTTGCAATCAGGGAGCCTGGAGAGTTCGGCAAGGAACACAGACAATAAGAGAAAACAGAGGAGCACATGGAACACAAAAGCCAGCAAACACAGAGAAACAAAGGGAATGTTTGATCAATCCAGTTGAAATATTGTTCGCCAAAACTACAAACGTCAAATTTATAGTTAAAAAATGACATGGGATCACCAAATTCACAAGCATAACTGGTCAGGGAACCATAACTGTCTCTATACACTACTGTGTAAATGGTGTGCCGATCCATGTACAAGATGTTGAAATATCTCCAAGGATAAGTAAAAACTTGGAACTGGTTGGATTTTTCCTCTTGGGAACATGAATGTCTGAATTAAATGGCAGTCGATCCAGCATTACAAGGAGTATTTCAGTCTGGATGAACATTTAAATTGTGAGTGTGCTGTACTAGATTGAAAAGGCTTGGATTAACAAATGTTGCTAAAAGCTACTTTTAAGAGTTTAGTCACCTTTTATAATGTCCAAACATAGAATATATAGGTTGTTTCTATTAGGGGAATATCTATTTTACTGCAAAACACTTGCCTAGGAAACAATTTAAATTATATCTCGATTTTTTCCGCATACTTTCAGTGCTGCTACAATTGTATAGATTCCTACACATCACTGAAGAACAGATTACACTAGGATCCAAAGGTGTAGACAGACTACATTGTTGCCTGCTGATACTGTAGGTGTATCCCAGCTGGATGAATACACCTGATGGTGTTTAAGATTCAGTGCAGTGTGTGCCAGGTAACAGATTAGAGGGGAGGATGTTGGAATTAACCAAGTGATGAGTCAGTCCTTATTATTGGCCTGGTTTTGTGATTTTTTCATTTACTAATTGCAAAAGATTTCCCTCATTATTTAAAGACAGTTTTTCTCCTCAATGATTACGGAAATATTTAAATATGTCATGCAAATTATGTGCCTAGTTTTATGTTACCATTCTTTTTTTCCTGGCAGGAGCTGCTGAAGGCCATCACTTGCCTGGCTGGGTTTGTTCATTTTTACCAGGAGGGTTTTTCCGAGGCCAAATATCTATTCATGTGAGAATAAAAACCCTTACACGACACTCGAAATTCAAAGCATGCACGCTCAATAAATCAGAACACACTGTGCAGTAATAAGTGGATTTTGTGAATACTGGCTGTTTTCTGCCAAATGAGATCCAACAAAAAGCAATACTCATTACCTTCTTGAACAGTACAGGTGAGCTTGACCCCAGAGAAATCATCCACCTCTACCCCGACATGCAGTCGTGTCTCAGCGAAGACTTTCAATCCCAGCTCGATCAGCCGAACAAGGGCAGAGATCTCCAGGTGCTCTGGCAGGGAGACAGGAGCACATTTCATCATTACCTAGCCTTCCTGGGAGATTTCCTCAGAGCAGTAAAGGGGACTGAGCTAGGCCTGAGGTGCAGTAAGGAGGTGGACTGCGCCCTCCTGAGGCTGTACGTAGAACTGGGAGACTCTGAAAACCTGCAGCAGCTTGTGGCATTAGCCAATGAGTGCAGGCTGGACCACTGTGTTCCTGTATTGGAGCAGCACAACAGGTAAAACATGATCATTTGTTGAGTAGATGATGTGTTTTTTTTGTTAAATGACCAATTATTTTGAATAAAACAAGCAGACAGACATTGTGTCTAATTTATGGACCATTTGCTGTTTGATCTCTTTCTATATTACAGATTATTTGCATTAGGTTCCCTCTATCAAAGCCATGGAAATGTAATTGATGCAATTAAGGTATTGTTTCCCCATAAACTTATTCAATGTATTGACAATTTATTGGCATTAATTAACATGTTTTGCCTGTTTTTTGCTTCCAGACTTGGGTGAAAATTGCAGATGGCTTCCACAAAGACCCCTCTTGCTCAGATGTATACGGACACATAGTTCGGACTCTCAGTCAACTGCAGGACAAAGAGGTTGTGTGGACATTTTCAGACTGGACTCTTCAAAGAAACCAGGAGGTGCCTTTTTCATGCTTTCAACTTAACAGCAGAGGGCAGAGTTGCTATGCAATAAAACTATTTGTTACAGCTTTAAACACACAGCAAAATACCATCCATTAACCACATTGATTTACTTATACAACAATGACTGCTAATGAAACGTCTTATAACAGCCTTTCTTTATCTGAAAAAGATAGGGGTGCAGATCTTCATCAAGCGTCCACCAGATGACCGATTCGAGACACAAGACGTCCTTGCTCTCTTGGAGAAATACCCGCTGGCGATGCTTTTGTACCTTGAGTTTTTAATCTACGATTTAAACAGTGAGGTGTGTAAAGCAGCAAGCCAGCTAATCTAATATCCCTGACTCCTTTATTAAATACACTGAGACATAATTGGTGTAATCTGCCCCCAGGAGAGTAGACATCACAACCATCTGGCCCTGACATATGTTACTGAGATGCTACAAGAGGAAGAGGAAGTAGATTTGAGGAAGACCAGAGGGAAGTTGCAGCAGCTGCTCTGGGAATCCAAATTCTATGACGTCTCCACTGTATATGGTGTGTTGGGTGCCTTATGAGTAAATAAACTCATAATGGAAATGTAATCTCAGAAGATAATGAATCGCTACTAAATGATATTGCATTATTCTCGTTGCAGAGAGAGTTAAGTCAGCAAACTTGCATATGGAGGAAGCCATTCTTCTGGGTAGGGCTGGTGAACACTCCCAGGCTCTGAAGGTGCTTGTTCACCAGGAAGGAGACTTCCAGGCTGCAGAGGCCTTCTGCTGCCGGGCCGCCCAGGGCCGAGACCCCCAGGGCCGGGACCCCCAGCTCAGACAGACCCTGCTGCTCACCCTGCTCCAAATCTACCTGAGCTCAGAAGAGCTCACCAGCGCTGCCGTGGATCTGCTGAACCACAACCCTCTGGTCTTTGCAGCAGAGCAGATCATCCAGCTGCTGCCTGACTCCTGGTCTGTTCAACTGGTCTCTCAGTTCTTAGTGGGATCCCTCAGAAAGACTTTCCACCAGAGGCGGATGTCGATGGTGCAAAAGGCTTTGGGCCAAGCAGAGCTCATGCGGCACAAGGTCATATGGGTAAGTTAATGACTATTTCACATATTTTTTGCTCCATAATTGTTTTTATTCTTGTTGCCTTTTTCCTAACCCTGTTGCTATTTCTCTCGCTTCCATGCAGATGCAGGCCTCAAAAACAACATTCAGATTAGACAAGGGACAGAAGTGTAAGGTTTGTCAGAGAGACCTCGCAGAGCCACAGTTTGTCTGTGACCTCCATGGTGACCTGATGCATACAAACTGCACTGACTTCACATCATCTTAAGAACTCATATACAGCAATTTATTGTCTGCGTGTGCAATTAAGTGCATTTCTGCTCTCTGGAGAATCACATTCATTTCAAGTTGGATAAGTGTCTGCTTCCTACCTGATTATTTTTGTAGATTACACTGTGTCATCTAGACAAACTTTGTGTACAAGGATTCAATTCATGGACGTTGGACCAGACACTTTCCATGATTAGAAAAAAGAAAATACATTGTGTAAATAACTGGTTTCAGAACACAAAAGAGCAAGCGATGCACTTTTTTAGGGAGGCATGTCTGAGCCATTTCCTAGAGACATTATAGACAGCAATAGCTCTGAAGTGGAGGACACTCAGGGACATATATTCACTGATCAGACAGTGGTGTTTAACATGGAAACCACCCGTGGTCAACCTGATGACCAGAGGGAATTGGAACATCCTCTAAGGCTGTATATATGCATTCCCCGCCATCACAGTTTCCACTGACTGTGTATATTTGTCTGCATAAATCTGGAAATAGAAGGTCAACATAAAAGAGGCAGCACGTGTTTTTATTCTGTTCCCTGCATTGATATACATTTAAGAGCAAAAAAATAAAATCACAATTATAGGCTTGAAAATGAAAAGCAAATAGGTTAAGGAGGGGTAGAGTTTTGGGTCTTTTCCCTTAATTTTACAGGCGACCCTAATGACATGCCTGTGCTGTGTATGGAACATTAAATCAATTTTAACAACATCATCCCTATGTCCAAATAATAACACACTAACTCCAGTGTGTCCACAAGTGCAGTATGGAAATCTTTTATATAAACTTAAACACATATTATTAAGTTGTATGCCATTTAAGAAGTATTTGTCTATTTTTGTTGTAATTTAGTCATTAAGGCTAACCATAGCTCAGCATTTTGGGACAGGAGTAAGGGGAGACGCCTAAAGGAGCTGCAACAGTAACTTGTGCATTTAGCTTGACTGATTGCAAGTTTTTGGTGTATGTTTTTGGCCATGTGCGTGTGACTAATTACAGTGAAGGTAATAGTGAATTATGAGCATGTTGGAAGGGATTATCTCTGAGTGATGCTTTTGCCAAGTTTTCTTCAGTTTTCCTCTCCTAATGAGGTTTTTGTGGGACTTTTTTTATTGTTCTGACTGAGTATCTGAGATGTGTGCTCATTTAATGTTGCAAAGGGTGTGTTGAAACTCTTTGAGCGTTTAACTAAGGCTTAAAAAGGATATACTTGATTTAATTTTTAACTTGAAAATTCTCACTTTGAGTGTATAAGTGTAACCTCTGACTCATATAAATAAACTCTGATCCCAGAAAATCCAAGAAAACCACAAACCTAGCCTCTATTCTTTTATGTGGCTGCGTGAAGAATTGCCATGTCCTCCCTTCCATATCGCTGCCTTGTAATTTCGATTATCTGTGCATTTCATTTAAATCCCATTGTAAGCACTGCTGGATAAACTGAAAAGTATCAGTGCAGAGGAACACACCAACTTCTTTCTGATCTGGTTAGAGATGTGAAGCAGTCTCTCACTCACGGTGTGACTGTGAGGGGCTGCTGCTCTGTGACTGGCTGCTCTTTGGGCCGTGCCCGATGACCAGTGACCACTGAGAGGACCCAAAAGGATCATGTCCTCTCTTTCCCTCTCATGGTCAACCTTAGGGGGCATTAATGTTGTTGGGAATACGTGTGGTTATGCTGTGGCTTAAAACAAACGTTTGTCTCATCTTTGATATTACAGCCAAAAGCCACCAAAAGGTAAAAATACAAGGGCAGAAGTACAAGTCTTAAATCTAAATTAAGATTAGAAAACCTTTAAAGTGCATTTAACTGATTCTGGGTTCAGTGCCTGAGTGGGCCGGGTCACTGCAGTGCAGGCAGCTCTGAGGTCCAGATGGACATTTTGCACATAAAGGAAATGGATTGGCTGCAAAAGTGAACAGTTATGGAGGAAAAGATGGTGGGGTATCCAGACATTGGTCTCCCATTATAAATACCCATTTCACCACAGAAGGAAAATAGGAACATTTTCTTCTTGTGCTCTTCTAAAATTAAGACAAAATGTCGTCTGTCTGGACTGTAGGATGTTATTGTTTACATGTTAACATAGTTTTATATGGACTGGGGGGAAAGTCATTTATGAGATGCAGAGGGTTTTCTCTTCATCCATTGGATATGGATAATGGATACTCCTCTAACAACTCACAAAAAAACCCTCAAACAAACATGTTTTATATTGTTTTTTCAGCTTGCTAGTTTGTGACCTTTCCCACATTTATGAAAGACGCTTATAAATAGGATTAGTATCTGATGACCTGTAACCGTTAGTCTTTAAAGGACTGCAGCTGTAAAACCTGGCTAAATCCAAATAGATTTGTATAACCTCTACATTATATCTGTGATTTGTGCTGGTAGTAATTTTCTAGCCCTGAATTATTCTTTTTGGATTTCTCTAATTGGAGTTTTCTAATAGTGTACTCATACGACGTCTATAAAAGGGAAATGGAGGCTCTAATTTACCTTAATGTCACAGTGAAGAAAGATAATTAAGTTTTAGCAAACAAGATCATATATATCGTTACATCTTTACCCCAAATATATCCTATCAAATGCAAAACTATATCCTATCAGATTTGAAACCTTTATAATTTTCTTCACATTAGGTTCAAATAAGATCAGAAGAAAAATAATGAGATATTGAAAAGGACAAATGTTTGATGTGGCAAGTACATAAGAGTGAGGTCTGTGGGATCCTAAAAATGGAAGAAAAGTAAAAGTCACCTAAATGCAAAGGTTTAAATGTGTTTTTCTTTTATATTTAATATCTTTATGTCAATTATTTCTCATAAAAATACATGAAGATATCTTTTCCACACTAGAAAATACTATATTGCCTCAAGATTATGACAGTTTCAGAAGGCATCACAAAATAAAGCATACGGGAAAGATGAATTCACAATGCTTCTCTTTGTATCATATTTATAGTCGAAGCCACAAATTACTGTATCATGTCCCTGATGACACATTTTTCAGTCCCTTAGTGGTTGCCATGAGACAAGGGGAATCTTAATTTGGTAGCAATAATGGTAAGGTAGCAGAAAACCTAAACGATTGAACTTTAATTCCCACTTTCACCAGCAAATATAATTCTATAGATATAGAAGAAGAAGTATGGGAATAAATAGCTGAAGAGGATGATCAAAACATGTCTTTTTTTAACTCAGAGCAAAGCTCTCATTTTCATGGTTTGCTACCTTGGGGTTTGAAAGGGTGCCCCAGGGAGAAATGTGTAGTGTGGCCCACTGGAGACACAGTGGCAGAGAGGGAGACCACAGACACCCACCCTGCCCTGAAGCGAGGGGCGTGGGTCATATACATCAGACTGTGTGCTATAGAGGGGTGTCACCATGTCTACAGGCAAAATATTGTTCACTCTTCGTCTCTTTCAGGGCTCAAAACTGTTTTTTCTGACTGGGTATTTTGAGTAAGATATGATATGTTTTAATTGTGTGCATAACTGGCTTTTAATACTAGTTGAACATAACATTTTTACATTCGTATGTGTTTTTTATATGTTTCTTTGTTGTGCTTTTCATCATGTTTTGAATTATTGTTTTATTATTTTACTCCCATTGTGTTATTTTGTATTGTATGTATTCCCTGTACAGCACTTTGGTCAACTGAGGTTGTTTTAAATGTGCTATATAAATATAAATAAATAAAGATTGAGATAACTGTCACTTTTAGAATAAATATCAGTAGAGCAAACATAGGATTTACAGGTTTGATTCCTTAATAGGCTAATTATGTTATAACAGACATGAGTAATGTGTTTAAGTTATAAAAGGTAGAAGTGGTCAGAAATAGGTTTTATTTGTCCTTAAGATTTCTTGTCAGTTTATTGTATAATCATATTTGAATTTAGCAATCCCTTGTAATATGTATAATGATGATGAATGATTTAAGTATGGTCTCTTAGGTAATTAAAATGTACGTTTTGCTTTCCAACCTGAGGTCACCCATAAAAAGATATTCCTAAACACCTTAAGTGGCATAAGCTTAATGATCTGTACTGTGTATGACTAATGATTCAACTTTGGATGAAGAATGAGAGTTCATTTTGGGAAAGTTGAAGGCTTTTTGGCAGCCTTGTTTGTTTACGCCTGTTTTAATCAGTGATTTTCAGGTGGAGAGCTAAGTACTCGGTCCAAAGGGGTTTAGTTCTGGTCCTCCACCTGGGTTTTTTTAACCAGGCAGCTTGTCTCGTTTCCAGGTCCAGCACCTTTCATCTATGGACCATTTGGATTTCTGGGAACAGAAACAAACAGACTTGCTGCAAAGTCTAAAAGTTGGGGCGGAAACTGTAATCTGGCAGTTTAATTGCTTCGTTGTCCCACACCCAATCATACAAATAAACATTATCCATATGGTGACATTTTTTTAGCAGCCCAAAAAGCCAGAAAACCAATAAGATGGTATCAAAGTCAATGAATCTTACTTTCACTAGGCCTAATTAAGATTTATTCGTGTTAGCATCGTATTTCAGAGCATCCTGTCGCTGGTATTCAAAGAGGGGTGTTTAGTCAGTACCACAGAAAAACTGCTCCATGGCCTGTCTCGTGTGAAACAGACAAAATGAAAGCTTTGATAACAGAGGGGACGAGTATTCTGCACCGCAGGGTCCCCGATAGTTCCATCTGTGAGACGGTGCCTCGTGATGTTTGACATCACTGATTACAGAGCATGTGTCACATTAAGTTACTGTTACTGTACCCTGGGAAAGTGGAGAATGTGGGATCATTCATAATTAGACATTTAGCGCCAATTCTCGCCACAGATGAACACACCCTTCACCACAACAGATAGGCCAGGGAGTTAAAAATATCCCAACGCCCCCTGATATCAACCACAGGACTTGAAAAGCGCCCTCCCTCTGCTATCTAGGACTGAACTTACTATAACCTACAGAATAAAGGCCTGTACGGCCATGACTTCAAATGCTAAGCCCAAAAAGTCCTACTTTAATCTTCAAAACTGAAGCCACTTCAGCAGAAATCTTAAGTGATCTGTATTTTTGTGCAGAAAAAGGCCCGGAGCTATCATAAACTTATACATAGCAATCTAAGCTCCAATCAGAACTCAGACAAATTAGAGGTTCATCGTGTTTTAGCATAGAATTACAATTCTATTTCTACAGATCGATTATCTGGTAGCATTGAATGAATGATATTTCAGGGCTTTCTTCTGGTCTTTCATGAACACAAACTACCACAGGGCACAGAAGAATGGAACGATTCTCCGCTTACGTGAAGCTGCATGACATCTCTCCACTTTGTGGTTTCATTCACCAACACATACCCATATTTTATGGTATTTCAGGAGTGCCCCGAGCATCACTTTGCATCTAAAGAAAATGAATGGAACAATCCCCAAAGAGCACAGTGTGTTCTCTACCCAAAAAGTACACAAGAAAAGCAAATATTTGTTCTTGAATTAAATGAATTTACGTCATATTTTCCTTCATTACTCCTCATTTTAGCTGTTAATTTGGTCCTAGTTGTGGGTGTTGACTGGTTTGAGGAACTTTTAATGCAGATGTGAAAAAAAGTAGTTTAACCCTCAGAGGTCTAAGAACTGTTTTAAAACATATTGTGGAGTCTCAAAAAGCTATGCAAAGTTTGATAGATAGAATTAATGTCACTTGAGTCAGTCTCATTGTCTCACAAGTTTTATATTGAAAATAATCTGGGTATATGGAGTAAAAAAGAAGCTATCTGACCTCTGTAGCCTGTTCCTGATGTCAGCTGTTTGAAACTATTAGATAAACACACACCAGGGATGTATGAAGAGAACTAAGTACTACAGTAGCCGACCCGTGACAACACGCGACAATGGCCCAAAACACTCACATTAGGAGAAACTTGCTGCACTTTCAAAAATGATGCAAGTAAAGAAACAGAAATGCGTCCATTGTGCCTATAAAGCAAACACAAAACCGTTTTCTTTTATCCTGCAACACAGCTGATCCGCTCGCTAACATAAAAGACAAATCTCTAGATTGGGTTTCTAACGCATCTTACAGCTTTTAAGACCTTATGGTTTAAATGAGGACTATAGGAGTGTTTGTACTAGAGTGGATTTTAGTCCAAACATGATCTGCAGTTTGACAGATGTCTCTTTTACAGTGTATGGAGAAATAGTCTGGTAGACGGTAAGGGAAAAAGTAATGGAAGTTGAACTGGAAGTTGTAATACCACGCTTTGGCTACTACGGAAATTGGCTTCAAGCTCAGCCTGGTTCAAAGGTTTTTATAACACACCTACATCTCAGTGTTTGGATGTGTTTTGCAGATTGTCTGTGGTTGAGTTGCATTGTGGGAAATGTGGGTGCCAAGTTTTGACAAGGAGTGAGAAAGAGTGGAAAAAAAACACCTCCGCTTCTGATGCTGACTTTCTAAGAACTGTTGTACTGTAAGATGGGAACCAATTAACTAAACCTTACAAGCTCCTGAACCAGCAAAACAGTAAAAACTCTTCACACTGATTCCATCAATACTAACAATTTAATAATGTCATTGATAACAATAAACAGTATCAGTTTTAGGTCATTTTACTGCATAACAAGTGACTTACTTTATATTCTGAGTACACTTTGAAATGAATACTTTAAAAATATTGTAAATTAGTATTTATTTTATCCTGCTTTTTTAACTTAAGTAAAGGATCTCAATGCTTCTCTCACCGCTGTTTGTTCCTGCCTGCCACTGAGACACCAGATATTTCTATGTTTAGTGATGTGCTGAAAGATGTGTTTAGTCAGCTTTCAGCACATGTTCAAACCCTGTGGGTCCACAGCAGAGAATCAAAGAGCAGTCATCACAGTGGCGACAGCACAGTGAATCACAGAGGCCTAAAAAAAGCTCTATCCATTGTCTAAACACCAAAACCAACTCCTAGCTATAACATAGCACTGTGTATGCTTAAGATGTTGCTTAATAAAGCAACAGAACCATGGCAACAGACATTATTATACGTGTGAGTAAACCAGAGCTAGTATGCCCATAAACACTGGGGGAAGTACATATGCATGCTGTGTTCAAGTCTTAATGCAAAAACTGCTTTTAATATGATTTTCTACTCTTTATGCAAAATATTTTTGTAACAAATACTTTAGTAAACTTGTATACTGTACTTGTATCTGTCTAATATCTGTCATCTCAAACATTTTTGACATTTACATTTTGTTGCTCATATCTTTGCATAATTAGGCAGTATAAACTGCATTTAGAAAGTATTCAGACCAGTTCCGACCACTTTTTGTCCCTCATCAAATAAAAAAACAGGACTTGTTTTTTGCTATGCTATTACCTCAGGTGACTCTCATTATTATTCTTAATTTAAATTGGTTAAGCATGACTTGGAAAGGCATACATCTGTATACAAAAAGGACTAACAGCTGAAAATGCATATCAGTGCAAAAACCAAACCATGAGATTGAAGAAACTGCCTGTAGAGCTCAGAGACAGGATTGTGTAGAGGCATATATCTGGGTGGACTTTAAAAGAGGTTCCCAAGAGCACAGTGGGCTCCCTTCAGTGATTTGTTTCCTGTAATATTTAAACTTTTTTTGGCCTGGTCAAATCAGGACTTGATGGGAGAGGTGACTCGCCCCAGAGATGTGCGATAAGGGAGACAAACAACTCTCCCGAGCAAAATACACAAGCATATTTGGAGTTTCCAAAAAAAGTCTTAATACTTTCTGAATACACTGTTAATCACCATAAATAGGACATGATGGGGGCTGTGTACTGTACATGGCACTTGCCACAGATAATTTCAGACCAACTTAAATACAAATAGATACTTTTTCATTAAGCACATTAATCAAAAATCTTGATGTCTTTGTGGTTTGAAAAGGCTGAAAATACATTCCAGCTGTCTGTTTTGAGAACTTGTTTGACAAAGTGTGTGTGTGTGTGTGCGCACTTCTGTTTGACTGCACATACAGTACAAGTCTTTTTTTCTTTTACCCCCGGTGATTGCTGACATTTACAGTTTATTGCTGCATTTCATCACAGAGCAGAAAGCTTAAATTGTCTGGAGGAGCTCACCTCAGCTCTCCTGCTCTCTGCACAGACTGATTTCCACAAGCTGAAGCTTATGATAAGCTCACAGTTGATGTCAAACTGGGGCAGACGGAAAAAACTAGGCAGCTTTTTACTCCCAAAAACAGCTCCCCAGCTCATAATGTCAGGTTTTGGCACTTTTCCGACCTTTCATTTAGGGAGGGTGTTTCACAGTCACAAAACCTTGGAGAGATAATGGCTGGTGAAAGTATAGCTTACAGTTGCTGCAAGTGTACAGGCGTGGAATATAATTAGCTTAATTTCAATGAAGCAAACCACTTGTCTGTGCGTTATGGATGGGATCAAACTCTGCAATCAACAAAGGGGCTTCACGCTGTGCGCATAAAGTGAAGACCTTTAAAAATAAGAGTGAAAACATGAAACTAATCTCATTTAGCTTTTAAATCTCTTATTTCGCATCTTTTAGTAAATGCATGTAATTAACACAAACTTAACAACAGGGCAAACGTAGAGGATAACACTCATTAGAAATACAACGTCAAACCTGACCACAATTGCATCTGTTTGAAATCCCTCATTAACCCTGACCTTAAGCTTGGGTCAACTAAAAATCATGTTTAGTTTTATTATGTTATCTTGGGCCCTAATTGTAGCAGAAAAGTTATACCAAGATTAATAAAATGTGTTGTTACTCAAACGTCCTATGATTATTTTAGGGATAATTATAACTGCTATAATCAACACTTCATACAAAAACATATCCGCAATTGTTTGAGCTCTTGTTGAAACTAAAGATGTTAGACTTTTTCTTTCAGACAAAAGTCTTATTTCTCTCAGATTTAGGTCACACATTTGTTAAATTTGTGTTAGTGAGCACTTCTTCTTTGCCAAGATAATCAGGGTGTGGTATATCAAGATGCTGAATTAAACAGCATGATTATTGCACAGCTGGCCACTCTAAAATTGGCAGTTTTATCTTGAAATAAAAACATTTATTGCATTTAATATATCTAGGTCTACAGAAATGCACTTGACTCATGCTGTGCAAAACATCTCAATTACAAAGAGTTGAACAAGTTGTTGATATTTCCTGTGGAATATTTGCCCGACCCTCTTCAATGGCAGTGCAAAGATGCTGGATTTTGTCAGGAAGTGGAAGGGTGCTGAGGTGCACGCCAGTAGAGATCATCACATGGTCTTTGGTAACATTTGTGGTGAGTAAGCAGGTCATGTAAGAAATGGGATGTTTTCAGCCTCTAGTAATTGTGTGTATAGATCCCTGCAACATGGGGCCAAGCATTGTAATGCTGCAACATGAGGTGATGTAGGTGGATGAACCGCATGATAATGGGACTCAGGATCTTGTTACTGGATAACTGAGAGTCTAAGAAAAAAAAGAAAAATGGTGAACATGATACATTTTTCCTGCTTAGCATGTTAGCATAGTAATTGTTAGTACGTGTTATGCTGTTAGCATTTAGCTCAAAGGACCACTTTTCTCAAATAGGCCTAACACAAGATGACACAGGCTTAGTCTTTTGTTTTATAATGGAACACATTTGAGTGTCATGTGAACATTGGGAGCAGGCTTACCAAAGAATGGTAGTAAGGGGCACTGAGCTGAGGAACCCAATAAAAGTTGAATGGGATCCAAATCAAGGTGCAGATGCACGCATCATTTTTATACATATGGAAACGCAATTGCCATTCTAGGTTTTTTTTTGTGTGGTGATGTCACTTTGGCACCCTGAAGCAAGATGCATTGCTATTGTTGTATCCACATTAATCAGACTCAGGGACACTGACATGAGTGACCTCAGAGTATCCTGCAATCTACTAACTGTATTCACAAGGTTTATTTAATTTAAATAAAAGCTCTGGTGCTCCTTTTGGCTTCAATAAAACAAAAATAACGGGTATATCTGGTGTGTTGTAAAACTAATAATTAGTGGAAATAGAAACAGATGGCTTTGCATAAAAAATTAAATGTTATTCACTCAGGCTACCAAAGTGGTTACGGCCTCCTGGAAATGGCTGGTTGGCCGACTGAATGAGATGCACACAGCAGCACCGTCTGTGACTGAGGTCTGTTTCCATCTTGGGAAACATGTTTGATCAAATGTTCTGTCACTTTAGGAGACAGCCACTTGAGAAAGCTGCTGCCATTTTAAAGCTCCTGCAGGAGTTTCCAGACACAGCCTCAGTCCACCTGTCTGTCTGGCACGAGACAGGGTTTCAAGCAGAGGCTACAACCACAGTTTTATTCAACCACGAGCTGTTGCAATCTGACCAGACCAACGTAAACACAGCAGCCCCAGTATTAGGACTGTAAGGCTCTCTTCTTCTACCACAGGACCTCAGACTTCCACTTTTGGAGATTTTGTTTGAAATACAGAACTGCAAATAGCTGAGAAAAATAGCATTGGAGACTCTTCAAAGTCTTATATTTACTATTCGTAAGAAGTGGCAGTTCACCTTGTGCCATTCAGACTCGGCTGGCCACCTCCAGCTCTGAGGGAGACGTATACTTACATGCTTTAGATTGACTTTGAAAGTATATCCTATACCGTTGGAAAAATGGTATTTACAGTAACAGCATTATCCAGGAAAAAGGAGATTTTAATACAGGAATTATAGAGATTAACAGAAGCTCTTTGTCAGGAAAGAGGGTCAGAAACCCAAAATAGTCATCAAGCCTGTCCAAAAAAAGATCTTCCAGTAAGCTGTCATTGCAGTTAAACCTATACAGAGAGAGCTCTGGGAAGTGACATTATAATTATTGTGTTAAGGAGAAGGGAAAGTTTTACATGGGGATCAGTCTGGTGAACAGGTCTACAGCCGTGGTGACTTAAGACATCTGCAGTGTGCCCAAATTACAGAGCACAGTGACTCAAACTCTTTCTGAGACCACTGGACGCGGCAGACAGTGAAACAGGCTCTCTGCAGAGAAACTGTTGGATCATCAAAATCACAAACTCCTTGTTCTGCTGTGTAACATTGGCCCTGCAGACCACCTCGGAGCATGTATTATCTTTGTCATTAAATGTTGATCAACTCTAGAATTTGAATCTATGCATTTTAAAACACAGAAAGACAACTTCCAGACCGCCCAAGAAAATACTTTATATATTCACATTTCCATAGCTTTCATCTATGTAATGCAGCTGAGTGGCATACATCATTTAACAAAACCCACACAGGATTCAGCCCATTAGACGCCTCCGCCTTATGACTGAATGTAAATGTAAAAAGCTAGAGGATCACGAATGTGCACATTTTCTGTACAACATCCTGGAGTTTGCTTCTAAAAATGAGGGAGTTTACAGCTCATTTCATATAAACGCAGGTCTAATAGCTCCTTTAAAGATGTGCTCAGTCATGACTTTTCTTTGTGAAAGAGATGTATATCACTTGTAATTTCACAGCTTCTGCAGAACTGTGAACTCAAACGTTCATTCAGTGCGGTCCTGCTACATTTCTGAGTAAACGTCCACTAAACGCGACACAGCCAGATTTAGCCTGAGAGCTTTGACACTTTGACTTCAGATTTGTTTTGTCTAAATGTCAGGGACAGACTCAGATGACCTGTGGTTAGACATGTTAAATGCTCCATGGTTTTTCTCTATGATGGGTGTTCAAAAGATACAAAAAATACCCAGGACACATGCTGCATTGACACTTATCCAGGTCCACCATGTGAGGCTCTTTAAAATCTCACAACGCAAGTGTTTTGCATTCAGAATCCACCTTTTGTTGATTGCTTCAAAATATCCTGCTAAAAATGAAGTTTGGTTCCACACAACATGATATCCATCTACCAACAATATAACCAGATGGATTGAAACTTCAGTTTGTGCGTTCTCATCACATTTTATTCTGGGATTTTCTTGTGTCAGTGGATTACCAATAACAAACTCCAAAACATCTGCTTCGACCACTCGTCTGCGTTTTTTTCTAAATGTCTCGTGATAAAGAGCCAAACACATGTAGACTTTGTATCATTCTTTTTCACATCTGATTTTAATTGGCAAACCAACTGCATGTTTGCCGTTTTTAGAATACTTGTATTTGGACGATATCTTATCATACATCCATAGATGTTTAATGGGGAGGGGTTAATGTATCATGTATTTTGTGTAACCTGTTTTTATATCTCGTTCTTATGCTGTTATTTCCTCTCGTCGTGAACCTGGCTTATGGCAAAGTTGGGACAAAGATAAAGGTTGTATGGCAATAAGTTGCTGCATCTTGATTTGTGTAGAGGTTATTGTGTGACTTGTTATTGGTTTGATTTATGTTCCAAATGCAGTTTGACCAATTGGTTAACATGTTTCTCCAACTAAAAGAATGCCAATTTTCAAGTCTCTGTAACAGGGAAGGTTCAGTGGGTTTTTAGAGCTATCTTTGCTGTAAACAGCTGACAGCTAAGGCCAAAAACAATGAAATGAGAGCAAGGAGAGTAAACCAAAACAGTAAACCTGTAGGCCAGACAGCTAAACACTGAGCTGAAGTTGTTTCGTAAAGCAAAGGAGAACCCAACAGGGCTTCGTAAGTTCCCTGCTGCTAGCTGATAAACTACCCACAGAAGAATTTCAAACTTAAAAACAATATGATATAAATTACGTTTTATCCATTGCTAATGTCAGCTGCAGACCCTGCAACCCTTCAACGGATCAGCAGGTATAGCTGATGTTGTTAGTAGAGAGTAGACAGGATGACATTGTTTGTGTATGTTACATAATGTGGAATGATTCCCATTTAGACTCCACTGTCCACTGTGCCTGGCTCCGGACAGAGCATCAGCCCACGCAGTGTCCATCAGCCAGCAAAACAAACTTCCAAACCACACCTGGACCCCGACATTGTTAGAGACATACTGTACGTTAAACTGCAGCTAACTTCCTGTGGTCATGTCTGTATACACAAACAGCCTGAACAGAGAAATGTGAATTCTGTGGGCACTAACTAACAGTTTAGCTCCAACACTTATTTTGAGGCAGACACAGCTGGAACAAAATACAGTGTAGAGAAACAACACTTGTTTTGTCTCTCCGCAAGTCATTATGGTGCAGCGCTAACTATCTGCTCCAGAAGGTGAGGTGACATTTGTGTTGTACAAACATTGTTTCTCGGATGTCACCCTGTGTCTAGGCATAGAAAGCGCCATTTCCCCCCCCGCACAACATGCAAAGTCAAATGTAATTATGAACTGACAAGTCAAATATAAATCCAGCTCTGCCTGATGCAGTTTACTCTGCACTCAGAGAGCTGGGCGTTTCCATCCTCCCATCTTTCACAAAGACATCACATACACACAGACAGGTTTTCTTAGCATGTGTTGTGAAATGGCTGACGCTGCTTGATACAGACAGTGAGACCTGGAATTTACGCAGGCTCGATGTAGCGGATTAGTCATTATCCTTAAATACAGGACTCCGCCACCTACACTTAAGCGCTGAAAATCCCATTACGGTGGTTTTATTTAACTTTGATATCTTAAAATGATCCCACAATAAGCAGTTTGTCTTCTGTTTAAGGGGGGTTTTGTGTTCTCCTTTGAAGAGATCATTCCAGAGAATGGTGGAAAGTTATCATGTCATGAATAAAAAGCAGAGATGGAAAACTGAACAAGAATAAAGACGATATCTCTTCTGACCATTTTACCTACATTGTGTCCACAAGTGCTGTTTTGCAGCACTATGACCTCATAATCTGTCTGGCTGAGTAAGTCTAGCAAAATTACTTTTTTTTGCTGCAAATCAGAAACTCAGATTTTCTCAGCTAAAGAAAGACTAAAAATGATGCTTCAAACCAGCAGCTGAGTCAGACCTTTCCAGAAATAAACGTGAACCATTCAAACAGAAACAATCAGATCTCACAGTCGAAATAAATCCACACGTACGTAAGTGTTGAAACAAGTTCCTGCTGTCAGAAGTGAGTGGGACCAAGATATCCAACTCAACAATTTTATGATACATTTCAATTGTAGTAGTAAGACTTTTCAACATTCAAGTAGTTGTTTGTTAAACCTTATAAATACATGCATGGTAATTGTGCTTCATATTTTCACCTACATACAAACGTTGCTCTCTCATCCATCCCCCCAACTTTCCTACATCTCTGGGGTTTCAAACGTGAACTCCGAGAGATCATCCCTCATCCCTAAGGTAACTACCACTGCCATTTCTCAGTTACTTTTACACTTCCGGCTCTTTTTGGGTGCATGTTTGTTTTCAGGACCCTGTAATTTCCCCACCAATCACTCACAAGGGCCCCCGTCAAGTCTGCCATTCATAAAGTTTAAAGTAGCTCTTAGTGGTCCGTGGAGTTTATTGAAACATTACATTTGTATCCCAGTCGTGATGGGGTATCTTTAGCCGTTGCTTGACTCACGTGCTCGGCCGGGTTCCCTTACATCAACCGCCAATTATGTTCTCCTCTTGGGTGTGGGTTGAGCCTCGGTCGGCATGGCGAAGAAACCAGAAACAGCAACTCCTAGGCAGTGGAGCGAACAAAAAAAGACAAAATGCGAGAATGTTCCTTTTAAACACTGTTATCATTGCAAAGTACAAGCACAAACATCACAAACATTGCCAGTAAGAGAGCCCCGAAGTCTTCCCTGATGAATTTAGTTAAATGCACTGACTTTTATTAGCTGCGGACGAGGCCTTAACAACAAGCAGGACCTCACAATGCCAGATCCTGTCCTCTGCAGAGGTCAAAGAAAATCTGCCCTATCAGAACTTCTGTAGCTTATTTTTAAGATTCAATCTATTTCTGTAGAGGATGATAAAACAAAACCTGTTGGTATCCTTCTAAACAGGCACCAGTGGTTTCTATTTTACAAGCAATACCACAGTTTCCTAATCAAAAGTACATGTATTAGCATGGAAACATACTAAAAGTACCAAGTATGCATTATGCCGAATACCCATTTCAGAATAAAACATTACATTATTGCAGTTATGATGCATCCTAATTGGAGCAAGTGAAGGTGGTGGGAGTTTTACTTACTTTATGTACTGCTGGCAGGGCTATGATGATCTGCTTATCTCTCAATTTGATACTTGGGAGCCGATATGATATCTATTGCAATTTTTAAGTATTCTGTATCAACAGTTTTTGCTGTATAAAATGTATATATATATTTTTTTTTTCTCTCTATGGGAACATCATACAGTTCTAGAAACCTTTAGTTGGAAATATTTTTCTAAGTGATACTATAAAATGGATATTTGTAGCATAGTTGTAGTCCAAAAGTCAAATGTACTAGTCATTTCGAGAAAAATAATGTGTTCGACTATATCTCAAGTTTTCTAACATCTATGGCATCTAACAGTTGTATTGTCTCAGGGTTAGGGTTGGAAATGACTTGAGGTTTGATACATTTATTAAAAAGTACAATATTTGCCTCTTAATTTATTGGTATGTATAAAGTAACATAAAATGTAAAGACTCCTCAAAGTTGAACTGAAATATAGTACTTAAGTAAATGTACTTAGTTACTTTCCACTTTAACAAAAAAAGTCACATACAACTACATTTGAAATCTGTGGTCCTGAAACAACAACTGTGCAGTGTTGAGTTCTTTCAGTGACTTTGGGTGTGTCATGTTCATGATAAGCCATTTTCTTAATGCTGTGAAAGGGTTTTATGTCAGATCAAGTATATGAAGTGACATGAAACTGTAAGCGTGTTTTACAGTGAGCGTCTGTCCACAATATAAGAGCACAGCGACGTCACCGCCTTAAGCTCGAAGGCTGTTAACCTAATTCCTAATGGTTATTACAATAAAGCCTGCTGACCACATCAAGCTGCTGGGGTGCGGTAATGATTTACGCAGAGAGAGAGAGCTCTGCATGCACTTTCACAGCCTTCAATTTCGCCACTATAAGAACAAGGACACAGTCTTTTGCAAATGTGTGCAGTGGCGTGTTTACCAAATAAAAGAATGTTGAAAACATCCAAATTACAATGTTAATTCAAGTCTTCCTCAAGCCAAAGTATACTGGTTCCAAAGCTCAGCAAATGTCTCTGCCTCTTCTCAGGCACACATGCAGATTGTCCTCAGAACACTGAAATAAAAACGTAAAAGCTCTTCTGCAGTGGTTAAGTGTTTGAATAAACTGAAATTAACTTAAATTAAAAACGTATAAATTCCTAACTCCACCCTCTCTTGCTCTGTCATTTCATCTAAATTTGACTACAACTGGCATAGCTGAGGTTCCTCTTGAAGAATAAGCATCCAGAGATTTTTTTAATAATTTAGTTTGCTAAAAGATGTCAAAACTAGTGGCACAGAGAAAGCATTTTGTGGCAGTAACTAGCTAGGAGGAAACCTCAGCTTTAGAAAATTACAAAAAAGGAAAAACCATGTGCAATAAAAAAAGATTATGGCTTTCATTTATGATATTGAAAACAAAAGTGATGTTCTTTGAATTGCATGCGAAGAACATTAAAAGTGAATTTTCTTTAACATCCCAGAGCCTCAGGTAGTCCGTCTGCACCTTTGCTTTGAGCTTTGGCTCCTGTCTCGGTTTTTTCAAACATTTGGAAATGAAAATCACAAATTATGTTGTGTTTTATTTGACAGGAAAAGCAAACTTAAACAATGCTTGCCAAAAATGATTAAGTGCCATAAATCTATCAAGGTAGCACTTTGTAAAATTGCAGATAATTTGGTCTAATTGACAGAAAAAAAGGGGGTTCAAACAAATTCCATGTGCTACAATATTTAATTATAGCCCTGGTGAAAGACGCCTGTCAGTCGCGTGTTGTACAAATGCCTCAAATAGAAACTTTGTGAAGGCCTCAATCAGGCAACATGCTATCAAAATTTTTGCAAATACACACACGGTGTCAGCAATATATACTCACTGTATATACACTATAAGAACACTGGAAGGTTCCATAAATAGTCTTGTGTTCAGGAAGATTCTGGGATGGGACACAGAGTCGGCCCCCCTTCACATCATTTATGGCTACTTGTGTGTTTGAGAACATGTGATTATTTGGGTGTATGCATTTCCTATGTGGCCAGGCTGAAATTGAGAAATTACAGTTGGAGGATCTCAAGTAAGCAAGGCAAGGTGGAGGGTGAGGGAGGATAATACTGGGGGATGAAGCGCTGATTGAGGAAATACAACATCATGACAGAAATTAGCTGTAATTGTAGGAATAGTCCTGAAACCTCTGATGATGTATACGAAATGAGGGGTCCAAAAATAAGAATTGACCACACGGCCATGGCCCCCTTCCCTGCAGCAGTATCACTCCAATGAAAGGTGCCGTACTACGGTAAAACCTGCCCTCTGGTGTCCAAACACCCACACTGCATATGAGGGCTGTTGCACACTGGGCTGCATTCAAAAGACTGCTCAGAAACAAGACCAAATGTCTTTTCCATTTGCTCCTTACATAGTTTTATTAGCTGTTTTGAGGGTGAAACACTTACAAAAATACACAACTTAAGAAAAGTGTTCATCCTGAAATAGAGACTGAAATCAAGGCCACTCTGTCCATTCGCCACAATGACAAGCGGACCAAATAATACCCAGCATATGTACATAAATAGATATATCAGTCAAAGTCAACTTTATTGTCAATCTCAAAATATGTTTGTACACACAGAAAGATCGAAATACTGTTTCCCACAGTCCCAAGGTATAAAAAACCTCTCATTAAAATATGAGAACACTCAATAATTGCAAAAAAACACAAAATAACCGTTTACTTCAAGTAAGCAGGAGATGTATATAAAAAAAGATGATGCAAATGAGAGTGCAAAAATGTCCATGCAGCGTAAAAGTAACTGGTGCTGGATTTTTTGTGTCTGTGTGTGTGTGTGTGTGTGTGGGGGGGGGGTGTTAAAATCCCGGTCCAGTGGAAAAACGATATATGTAAATGCCCCAAATGATACTTCAGGAGTAAACATAATTAATTTTCTTCAATCTATGATGACTTAAATCTTTAGTATCTTTAATGGACCACCTTTCCGCACCATTTCCCTTGCTTACCTTATCATGGCAGACTTGGATGTGCCCAGGCAGTCAGGAAAGGTAAAGGCTCTTCTGTGGCAGCCGGCTGGACAAGATATATATTTGCAGATGAGTCTGCTACTGTATATTCTCAATGCAAGCTTTGTGAAGCCACACAGGTGTCCCTCTAATCTGGTGCTGTTTTTGCATTTTGACTATTTTAAGAGGTTGTCATATTTAAACAGGGTGTCCTATAAGCCCTCAGAAATATAAATAAATCCTGAAAACAAAATTAAATGTGTAGAAACAGTAAATAAGTATATAAAGATTTAAAGATGATTTGTGTATTCTACCTTCAAAATGCGTGCTTTGTTGTTTTATGTGTTCTTTATTTATGTGATTCTTGTACTTTGATTACTTTCTAGTTCAGAGGAAGACTGAAATAAGTGATAATCATGTGTCTGGATATTCAAGACATGGAGGCACCCTGATGTGACATGCCGGCTTTGGGCAGATCTGTCTTCTAATTACAGCCTAGCTCTGAGGAGGGAGGTGCTTGCACGGTGGGGGCCTTTTTTTTGTAATGATGCGAGGAGTAGATATAGTATAAATACTGACATCATTGTACTAGAGAGCAGCATATCCTCAGTTGTGCTCCTACTCTCAGGATATACAGCAGTACCAGCAGTTCTTCTGGTGCTGAATACATTGATTTTACACCCATTGGATGCTGGTAAGTGTGTTTTCCCTTCTTCTCTAAACTGCTCTGTATCTGGAGAAGTGTTGTCATCTACTAGGATTTGACTAGGCCTTGAGTATGTCTCTATGGCATGGAAGCAGGTTCTGGCTGGCTTTGAGCATCATCTGGGTTTTTTAAAGAGCCCTTAAGGATGCTCTGGTCAGAACACAAAGTCATTTGCACCATGTTACTCTTAGTTATCTTATCTTACTGGTGTCCATAGTGTTTCTGTAAAGATGTTTAGTCTGTGTACCTAGCTAATAAAGTTGTAAAGATCTGTAAAATAACTAAAAACTAGATAGAAAGTTTGCTAACACTTAGTACCTTGAGAGTTCTGTGCTAAATGTTTCCTTTTCCCCCCCATGCAGATCATACTTTGCAAAATGGACATAAGAGTAGCAAGCATCTTCCTGCTCATGGTGGCTTTTGCAGCTGCCCATGGAGAACGCTATGTGGTGAAGAAAATGGTGAAGGCCGCCCCTCAGTACCAGCCCTACTCTGTGAAGAGCCAAGGTAAGAAAAACACAGTCTCCTGCTTTCTATAGCATATGTGTTTGACAATACACAATGCTAGCATTTCTCCTGATGTAGTAGAGTTTGTCCCTCCAAAAGTTGCTTCTAAAGTGTGATGTTCTTCTCTAAATTCAAAATATACTCAAGCAACATTTCAAGACTTACCTGTAATCTTCAGCTTGTAAATGTCCATCTTAGTTGTAGAAAATAGGAGCAGCACAAACAGCCAAACAGATGCTGGCCACAGCCGGCTGCACTTTGCTTTGAAAAGTAAACTCCACCTTGCTCTGAAACTGCTCTGTGCTCTGATTGGATGCAGCAGTGCTCATGCCTCTCCAATCACAGCCCACATTCAGATCTAAGATTTCAATAACAAGGCTTATTTACTCAGTGCAGACCTTTGGGGTGTTCTTCCATAAGAAGTCATAGGATTAGATGCATGCATCTAACTGTGTGTTTTTTGAGGATTTCTGTAGTTTTAATGCAGTTACACTATCACCATTTTTGAGTGAAATTACAGAATTTCTTATTTCTTGGAGACTGCCTTAGTTAACTCAGGTAAAAAATGTTCATTGATTAGCAATATATATGAATTACTTCCAGGGCATATATCCATGAGACTACTTATCAATACATTAAGCCTGTGAGATAAAACAATGCTTCTCATTTTAGTCATTTTAGCTGTTGATGTTGAATGTTCATGCTTTGAGACACTCATGCTAGTCAATGCACACTTCAGCTAATTTCAAACAAAACCATATTTTGCTTTTCTAAAGATTTTCTAAAGCCTTGAATGCTGGCTATAAAATACAAACCTAAAATATGAAATGTTACTTTTGCGTGAATCAATATACTATTTTTATTTGACAAAGTAGCTGTTAGTGAATTATTTTTAGTTTGATACTAGCAATTACAGTTCAGTCACCCAGCAGTGTGGTTTGCTTGGGTGTGCCTTCCTCACACAGAAGTAGAAACATCTGTTTGGTTTTGCCAAACTGAGCTACAGTTAGCCGGGGAGAGAGCCTTTGATACTCAAACACATGTTACCACATTAAGGCAGCAAATAAAAAAGGTTCCCTCTCATTTAAACCTTACTGTTTGACAAACAAGTCCCAATCTGTCCCTTAAAGCTAATAGTTACATAACCAATTAACACATCATTTAAAACAAATTATAAAATGTTGTGAAGAAAGCAGAGGCAGATATCTACATTTACTATGAAGGATTTGCAAGTTTATAATTTATATAATAAACCGTATAAAACTGCACTAGCATACCAGAGACATGTAGTCAAACCTCTAAACTACAAGAGGAACTAAAACAACAACCTAAAGGTTTTCTAGGAAAAAAAAAAACCTCTTTAAATATAATAATACTGAATATGGAACAAGATATATACTTCATACTCACACACACTCCTGAGAGCTGGCCTCTATATCCATGTTTCTGTAGTTTTTGTGATGTCCCCCAGTTTTCTAAGATATTATAGTTCAAATGATGCACAGACTATAGGCATATATTTCCAGAACAAAGTCATTAAAATAAGAAGTTTTGAAATGTACTCTTAAAGTATTGTTTAGAGTTGTACCTGTAAGTCATTTTTTTTATTTGACTACTTTTTTTTTTTCTTTCTGTTGGTACTGATTATGGACTGTTTCATTATTCACAGTGGTGTCAGTGGCAGGTGAGCCTGGAGCCCCAGGTGAGCCCGGCCCTGAGGGACCTGAGGGACCTGCTGGCCCCCCAGGTGAGAGTGCTGTCGGTCAGCCTGGAGCCGAAGGACCTGCTGGAGCCTCTGGAGCTCCTGGTCGTTCCATTGCTGGCAAACCTGGTTCCCCAGGTGGATCTGGAAAACCTGGCAGCCACGGACTTCATGGTGAAAAGGGAGACACCGGAGCCGCTGGCCCTCAAGGACCAAGGGGAGGCCCTGGATCCTCCGGAAGCCCTGGACCTGCTGGCCTCTCTGCCACTGGCAAGCCTGGACCTTCAGGTCTTCCTGGACAAATGGGACCCAGAGGAGAGTCTGGTCTGAAAGGACATCCAGGTGTACCTGGCCTTCCAGGTTCTAAGGGTGATAGAGGGGTGGGAGTTCAAGGAGCTCAGGGTGAGACAGGGCGCGAAGGAGCTGTGGGCGCAACTGGACAACCAGGTGGGGCCGGTGTTGGAAAGCCAGGAAGAAATGGTATGGCAGGTGAGCCAGGAAAGTCAGGCAGCTCAGGTAGGGATGGTGCCGCAGGTCCCATGGGACCACAGGGACCCAAGGGACACACCGGTGCCACAGGTGTAGGTATGCCAGGTAAATCAGGTGATAACGGTGCCCCAGGTATGCCTGGTGCAGGTGGCCCTAAAGGCCACCAGGGACCTGCTGGAGCAACTGGTGCCCCTGGAGTCCCCGGATATGGAAAGCCAGGATCTAATGGAGAGAAGGGAGAGAAGGGATTTACAGGTGCCAGCGGGTCAACAGGTGCCAAGGGTGAGAAAGGTCCAACAGGATATACTGGTGCTACTGGTGCCACTGGATCAATTGGTTCCGTTGGACCTCAGGGTGCAACTGGTTTCACAGGTGAGCATGGCGCTGTTGGCTCCAAAGGTGACACAGGTGCAACTGGAGCTCAGGGAATTAAGGGAAACAAGGGAGATCAGGGAGCACAGGGCTTTGCAGGCAAGCAGGGTTATCCAGGCACAGCTGGTCCTCCTGGACCCAGAGGAGCCTCTGGACCCACAGGTGACAAAGGTAATACAGGTGGCCCAGGTACCCCAGGTGCCTCTGGTATTCCAGGCCCTGCTGGACCCAAAGGTCATCCCGGTCGTGCTGGTGAGTCAGGTGCCTCTGGTGCTGATGGTGCTCCAGGTACCAGAGGATCTTCTGGTCCTCAGGGTCCTTCTGGTGCTTCTGGCCTTAAGGGACACCCAGGTCTGCCTGGTCCTTCTGGCCCTGCAGGTTTGTCTGCTAAGGGTGTCCCTGGACCTCAGGGTTCCCCTGGTATGCCCGGTGATAATGGTGTTGATGGAGAGGCTGGCCCTGCTGGTCCCACTGGTGCTCCTGGTGCTCCTGGTGAGATTATATATGAGAAAGGCATGGGAATGGGAATGGGTGAGATTATGGTCAAGTCCCCCATGTCTGCTTTCACTGCATCTCTGATCACCCCCTACCCTGCTTCTGGCAGCCCTATCAAGTTTGACCAGATTGTGTACAATGCTGAGAACCACTATGACCCTGAGTCTGGCATTTTCACTTGCACAGTTCCTGGAGTTTACTATTTCTCCTACAACATCCATGTTAATGGAGCTCATGCTCTGGTGGGTCTGTACAAGAACGGCCAGCCTGTTATGTTCTCTTATGATGAGTACAACAAGGGCTTCCTGGACCAGATGTCCGGTAGTGCTGTCCTCCTGCTTGATCAGCAGGACACAGTCTTCCTCCAGATCCCCGATGAGGAGGCCAATGGTGT
The DNA here is from genome assembly GCF_000735185.1 of Notothenia coriiceps. Classification (NCBI taxonomy): domain Eukaryota; kingdom Metazoa; phylum Chordata; class Actinopteri; order Perciformes; family Nototheniidae; genus Notothenia; species Notothenia coriiceps. The sequence goes on from NW_011364560.1 coordinate 40,073, forward strand.
CTTTGCCGCCGACAATGTGCACTGCTCTTTCTCTGGGTTCCTCATTGCCTCAACGTGATACGTTGATTTAGTAATTGCCAAAATCCAACCAACTTAATTTGCGATCTATTTCTCAAACTAAAGTAAACTCCCTGTTAAAATGTTTCTCAACCAAACAGACAGGTAGTTCACCCTTCTTTGAGGAATAGTTGCATTTCAACTTGAAAACTACAAAAAAAAAATAGGTGCTTAGAAGAAGGAAAACTAATTTATGAAAACAGGTGATCAGGGATGGGGGGAAGTAATCCACAAAGTTACCAGTGAGCTTTTGTAATGGAGACAGCATGTGAAATGGAGGTGTTATAAATGTGTTGCGTCCTGACTTTTATTTTTCCACTCTTTTCCTTTAATACTGGTGATTCCTAATTTACTGTTTGTCTGTTTTTTCCTTTTTTGTACCTCCTAGTTTTGTTTGTGTGACCAAAAATCTTAAGTAAACAAATACTTTCTGTGTAACATGTTGACATGTAACTCTTATCCTTGTATGTGACTTGAATATTGTGAAATGGTAATGGTCAAATTGACCGTTATAAGGAAATATGTCACCAGAATACTGTCAGACAAACACAACTACCAACAACATCGTTATATCCCTGAACATGCATTATGTCGTGTAAAGCATAATGACCTAAATAAAAGTTGTCTAAACCAATGTTTTGTCTCAGGAGCACTTTTTCAAATACTGTTTTATTTTCAGAACATTCTATAAACAACATATTTGGAAGTGGGCTACATATTAGATAATACCAATTGTCCTGAATGGATCTCATACATTATAAACTGAATATTCTGTCAGAAAAATAATTCCAAGTATCCTGGCTCAAGGGAACCAGGTCATTCATCTGCAAAGAAAAGTTCACCTTCTGCCTAATGCATTGGGGTCAAAGGTCACCAAAAAGTAATTGCCCTTTAGGCTGGTACAGTAGGGGTTCAGCGTCTCGATCAAGAACACTTTAGCAGGGATGGATGCTTTCTACTCTGGAGAAAATGGGTCCAATTTAAGGCACAATGGCTTGTGTGCTTAATTTTCCATCTGGCTATTTCTTATGTTAGTACTAAAGTGCAAACTAAGATTAAATCGAGCCTATTAGCCTTCATGTAGAGCCCTGGATTGGGTTAGGGTTAATATTATATTATAATTATAGGAATACAAATTATCTGGTTTCCAAACTCAATTGCTCCAAGTTCTGCTTAAAATAATTACTGCCAAGATACAAAAGGAAAACAAAATAGTCCAAATAAACTTATAATGGATGCTAGCAAATTAGCTACTGTACATATCAACACACACTCAGCACAGCAGTGTATAGGACATACTGAACTGTTAAACTCTCTCAGATGTAGCATCTAGATCCTTTATGTAAGTACAAATACAAACATACCAACTTTAACCACTGTTTCAGTAAATATATTATAATCTGCAAGTATCATCAATAAGAGTTTTTAAGAGTGCGCTTAAGACCTTCCTTTTTGATAAAGCTTATAGTTAGGGCTGATTAGATTCAGCCCCTAGTTGAGCTGCTATAGGCTTAGACCTACAGGCTTAGACAGTCGGGGGACATCTTACTTCTTCCTTCTCTCTGTCTGTACCTGTGTACTCTCATGTTCCGAATAACCCATCTACCCCCACATTTCTTTTTGGTGTCTATCTACGCTGGGATCCTGAGTCCTGAGTCCTGATCTGAGTTCTGGACTTCGAGTCGTGGCTGAACCTATCACTGTGGTCCTGCCTGACTCTCATCATACTACTTCCCTGATGGCTCCCACAGGATTGTTGACATCCTCGTGGATTCATCTTCTTATTATAGATACATTTCCAAACATTTGGTCTACCTATGTTGTACATTTATTATCTTTTCGATTTACACACGGCATCTATTGCACGTCTGTCCGTCCTGGGAGAGGGATCCCTCCTCTGTTGCTCTCCCTGAGGTTTCTCCCATTTTCCCCTTTAAACTGTGGGGTTTTTCCTTGTACGATGTGAGGGTCTAAGGACAGAGGGTGTCGTATTGCCATACTGATATTCTGCACAAACTGTGAAGTCCACTGAGACAATGGAACATTTGTGATATTGGGCTATATAAATAAACATTGATTGATTGATTGAATATAAATGCAGAATACACTATTATTATTATCATTACTGATGTTAGCATTTATAATGTTATATGCTTTCATGTTGCACTTTTGATTCCAGAAAAGGAAATAGCTTAATTGTAGGTGCATGTAGCCGAGGTCAAAGGTCTTATCATAGCTTAGACAACAGTTTAAACTGTAGCAAGACCTATGTTTAGTATGTGGAAACTGCAAAGTAACCAGTTATTTAATCTGTAAAATAAATGAAGATTAGAAAATGTTTTCCATTTGAAATGTAATGGAGTAGTAGAAGTATGAAACATATAATAAAGAAATCTCTAAAATGCATTTAAACAAGAACGTCCCACCACTGGTCTGGTCCTGAAGCTAGAAGGAGGTATGATAAAGTATCAATTTCCCCTTAACAATGGCTACTGGTTGCCTTCTTGCCAGCCAAGGTTTACAAAATCTACTCTACCGTGCAAGTCTGAATATGGGTGTGCTGAAAATACTTTGCATGTGGGATGAGGGACAGGGATGGTCCTCTGGCAGGGCAGCGGGTGTTTGATCTTCCCTATAGAGAGAGAGCGAGGCGGTGGTTAGATGAGGGGCCCCGAGGCACAGAAAAGAGAGGAAGCTGGTTGAAGGAAACCACTTGGGAGTGCCATCTGAGGGGACTGCCATTCAGAGATGGTCTGTGGTTACTGAGGTGGGACCGACAGGAGCACAGACGAGCACTGCGTCTGCTCCACTCCACAAACCACACTCCAAATATATCTGTTGTAGTCAAACGAATAATTGCACTTTGATATATTTTGTAACATGCTCACCTGCTGTAATAACTTGTACATACATATGTAAACTCTTGTTTTCCCATTTTCTTGAAATTTCTAAGAAAAGAAGGGAGAACCTGAGGACAGAGTTGTGTGGCATGATGGGATACTGTGAGGCACAGGGAGGTCCAAAATGGGTAGCAAATCCCTCAACAACCTGACCAAAATATACACACAGACCAGGATGCAGAAATAGAAATATTATGTGTAAAACACACCCTTCTTGTGGCAGCCAAAGTTGCAGTACACTGGGTTACAGTGGGTGCAAAGGAAATAGATGGTTTGAAAATGAGTGTGGTACAGATGTGGGTGTCTAAAAACACACTGGGCTTTGCCGTTTCTACTCTTGAAAAGATTCTGATCTTTTATGGTGTTTGCTTGAGGCAATTTCAACATGTCAATGAAAGGCGCATGCATCACTTAGGTATGTGCTAAAGTTGTAGATACTAAACATTGTAGACACCATAACAAATGTTTGTTTCCAACACTATCATTTACATTGCAAAGCCAGCAGTTTACATAACTTACCTCAAGTCTTATCACATAATTATGCAGTGGCTGTTCCCAAGAAAGCCAGTCATTTCCTAAAAATACTGGAGGGCAGAAAAACATCTTAATTTTTCTCCTCGCAAATTAGTTTAGAGAAAGCATGTTTATTTTGCGAAGCTCACATTCTTGGATTTCTAAAGTTATAAATCATGTGCTATGTCATTCTTATTGCTCCAATTAAATCTATGGAATTCTTCTGAAGGCAATTTGATCTTGTTAAATTGTATAATATAGAACAATTTGAAGGCCTGTTATCCTTACAAGAGACTGCAGTATTGTACTTATTGTCAATGTCATTAATGTAATACAGCCTGCTGAAGAATTTAAATGTACTGACAATGAGATTTTGCCAAGTATTTTGAGGCACAATTTGTTCTCTATTCTCCATACAATGATTGAAACTACACCTGATATTCCTATAAGGCTCCACACGAGGGTGCTGTAATGCAAATAATTGAAGTGTGCTCAGTGAGTCACACAACACAAAACTGAAATATGAAACCTACTCAGTTACAAAATCAATAAACGGATTATAACCCTGATAAATAAATGAGCTTAGAGTGGCGCTAAATGTCTTTATTCTTCATTAGTGCTGACAACTATAATCAGTTTAGGCAATGTTGCATTCCATATTGAATATGGTGATGCCTCATTATATACAAAATAAATTATGTCATATCAAAATTGCACCCAAACCCCTATGTGTGCTTTGTAGTGTAGAAATTAAGTGGTGTTGAAGTCATTACAGCTTGACGCAAATTTTGCTTAAAACATCTCCCAATTTTATTCAATCTTACAAATGGTGAAAAACAAGAAAAACTTCATTTACAATGGGTAATCTGTTAAAAACTTCAGTCATTTAGGTACATCTCAGTCATAAAACCAGTAATATCAAAGTCTATACAACGTGCATTACTACAGAGTTCTGAAATGGTGGTATCTAATGGAAAGTGATGAGCATCTATTGTTTTGACAGTTAACTATATCTACTTAATTCAGGAATGGTTGTGTCCACAGGAGCGTCGCATTTCTAAGAGTTGTAAACAACTGTGCACTGCAAAGACAACATTTAAGACTTGGTTTAGGACTTTCCCTTTAAATATCACAATGTGTCAAATCTTGCAGACACAGCTTTAGCTGCTACATCCAATTGCCCAGCACCAAATACTTTGATAAAATATGTCAAATTCAGCAACGTGTCAACAAAGTCATGGTTTCATGTAGAAAAAAAAACATTCACACCCACATTCGCACTTTCACACACGGCCAACGTCACACATGCAAGCACCAATGAGCAGTGAGGAAGCAGCACACTCTCCCTTACACCTCCTGTTCATCACTGCCAAGGACCTTGCAGTCATTATGGATGAGATGGTTGCAGAATAGTAAACAAACACCAACAAAAATGAACAAAAAAAAATCCCTGGTTTTAGACAAGTCCTCGCATTCCTTCAGACGGGCTCCTTCATTCCGGTGTCTGGCTCAGTAGGATTACTCAGCGGCGGCCTCTGGACTGGCTGCCGTCTCTGGCTCAGCGGGTGAAGCCTCCGCTGGTTTCTCCTCTGCTGCAGGTTCTTCTGCCTTCACCTCCTCAGCTTTTGGCTCCTCAGCTGCAGCCTCCTTGGCTCCCTCCTCAGCTGCAGCCTCGGCTGGTTTGGCCTCCTCAGCGGCAGCCTCCTCAGATGCCGCCTTCTCTCCTTCGCCTGGTTCTGCTGCTGCGGCTTCTTCCTCTGTTGCCTCCTCAGACTCTTTCTTGGTCTTCTTGAATGAGAAGCCGCTGAGCTTGAAGGAGGGTTTCTTGAAGGAGAAACGCTTTTTCTTCTGCTTGCCATCCTCGCTGGACGGAGTGCCTTCCTCCGGCTTGGCAGAAGCCTCGCCGTTTGTGGCGGCAGGCTCCTTCTCGCCGTTGGCCTCTGCAACTTCTACTTTCTCGCCATTCTCTTCTTTTGGCACCTCCTCAGTGGGAGTGCTGCCGTTGGCCTGAACATCAGCTTTGTTGGCCTCCTCTGTAGCTGGAGAGGCATCCCCATTGGTCTTGGCGTGGCCATTCTCCTGGAAGGAAAGAGAATGAAACGGTCATTTGTGAACCTTTCCATGTTATTTAAGGAAAAGGGAGTTTGTTCATCTGTAATCATGCATCTTAGGCCAATTCTGGCCTACATAAGAGAATGTGTGTGCAAGAATACCCCCTGCAAAATCTGGCATGCTGTGGAATTTAATCAAATGCAAGGACTAACCAATAGGAAAAAGTCCTAAAACTGCAGTAACATCTGTTACTAGGAGAGTGACGACAGATCTGTGGTTTTCAGCAGTAGGCTAGTCTGCTAGACTGCAGTACCGCCGGCTCCCGCCAGGTGGTGTTCAGTGTGGAGACACAGGATACAATATAGGAATTTTGTGACTTTAAGCCTTATTTGAATGACCTTTTTAATAAACCATTGTGTGTTATTTAAATTGAGATATATTCCCACCGTTCAACTCTTTGTTTTTTTCAAACAATTGGTTGATTTACAGGGTAGTGTTGGCACAAAAACGTGGCTCCTTTCTTGAATCTGGCAACAAAGGCGTGGTATCGTTTTTTTAAAATGGCCATGCCACAGTGAGAGCGCCCACAAACCCCCGCTGCACACATTTCAACCAAAAGAATACCAAAACAGCCGCAATGTTTCACAAACCAAAGCCCCGTCGAAATGATTGTGATAAATCAAAAATGTCAATTTCGACCTGGTGAAATACACACTCAACCAATTAGATGTGCGACCTGATATATAGGCTATATATAAAAAAAATAATTAAATAATAGGCCTGTATGAATTTAAAAGCAGTTAAAAAAGAAAATGCATCAATTTTAATCAACGTTGCGTTAAAAAGCATATGATTTAGTAACAATGCTTTCGCCGGTGAAAATGGATACATGTGGCCACTTTCCCTGAATGCCGGTGAGCGTGGGGATGCGCTACAGGGAACATGGAGCACGCCATTGATGCAACACATTGCTAAAACCAGACAAAATTCCGCCGGAGCAATTGAGACTTAAATAATTAAAATATATACCTGTCCATTCGTCTTTGCTGCAACGGCTGCACCTTCTGCTGGCTTTTCCACCGCAGCTTCCTCTTTTCCAGCGGTTTTGGAGATTTGTGCTCCCATGCTTTTGGTGCAACAAAGGAACCCAACCGATCAAATGAATGAACAAAGACCGCAAGCTTCCTACCCAAAAATTCAAGTCAAGCGCCGGCAACTCCTTCTACAACCGATAACGGTGGATCAGCCCGAAACCGAAGTGACCGCAGAGGGACGAGAGAGAACCTGCAAGAATTGTGGCAAAGATGCAAAAGAAACGGGAATTCTTTCAATTTTTTCTCGAGCGGAGTTTGTAAATGGAGAAATTGGCCCCGCCGCAAATGAGATGCGGAGTACAACGCCCAAGTCCACTGATGAATGGGCACTGGGGCTATGACGACAAAGCCAGCCCGTCTCAACCAATCACAAGTCCGGGATCCAACGAGTGGAGGGGGGTCATGGAGTGGGGGCCATGGACAATAGGAGACACAACAACATGGCCAACAACTGGCTCTTATATTCACTTTCTGGTGCAGAAACTTGATTTTATATGACTGAAATAACGACTGAGATTTCATGAAGCTTTACACTATCAACAGATTCAACTGCAGGCTGGTTTCAAGGAGGTGATATCTCATAAATAGTGGATAATCCCATACTATAATTAACAATAATGGTTACATAAAACACATAAAAAGGCCAACAATGTTATGCTTTACATGTATATGACATTCAATTTCTGTATTAAGAAATATTTAGTCTTCCCTGTAGCACAATTTCTGGCCATTCTTGTATTTCATTATACAGCAGGTTTCATCTGAGCAATTGCCTTAAAAAAAAAAGATATGCCTACATTTACATTAATATAGGGTACAATATGCAATGATATATCATAAAACACTATTTGATGTTTAGCAGATAAAAAAAAGACATGTAGAGTTAAATGTATTACTTGTGCTGAAACAAATAATATGGAAGAAGTTGTTTGTCCCAAATGAAGACATGCGAGTGCAAAAACAACAGCATGTTTCTGAGAAAGCACAGCTCAGCTGGTCTCATGTCATATCATTACGCACCCTCCTGACATATGCCTCGCTCGATAGACAGACGTGCCCTGTAACTATAAGCCCCTGTGCCCACAACATCCCTCGTCCCTCTTCTTGCATAATAGCGTCTTGTCTGCTGGTTGCAGCTGGAGTATCCCAGTGACCCAGATATAATGAGAGTTTATGGCCCTCTTCTCCAGCAGCCTGCAGTCCTCTGACTCCACCACCAGCCACAAGTCTCCTCTCTGCCATCACTGCATGACCCACATCTCCATGGTTACCAGTCCAAAATGGCTCCAAGGAAGAGGCTGCACGTCGAGAGCCTTTAGCGACCATGACTCCTGTGTTTTGGAGAAGTAGGGTGAGAGTGAGTTCAAAACAGTGCAGACAACAGTTTGAGGATTAGGGTGACTTCTTTCACCCGCCCTCATCAAGATAACTAGGCCACGCTCATTGTTGTGATCTTCTGATTACATGCAAAGCTGTAATTATTATGCTGAGCTGCCATGAATATGTAAACCAGGGGACAAAGCCAGCAGGGCACGAAGCACCATGCAGGCCAGACATTCAGACATAAAGACTTCACCTGTCAGGAAGATACTGAACAGCATCAGGATCTTAAAGCACAGCCTGTGAGTGTTCAGTGTGTGTGAAATGAAACAAAGGCACAAATCCACACAACATCTTAAACATGCGAAAGGTAGGCTATTCATCACACTTCTTACTTTCCTGCCTTTTAGTTTCTTCGGAAACTCCCACCACACCGTTTTTTTTATTATAAGGCTCTACCAAACAGTTGAGTCCAATCAACTGTAGCCTATAACGTTAGGAAAATAAACTGTGTCGATTTAAAGTAAATGTACATTTTTAACAACATGCATTTCTTTTTTACACAGTGAAACAAAAGATATATAAACCATCTGTTAGCAATAGAAAGATATGACATAAACATTACAAACTTTAAAAAGAGAATCCACAGAGTGATTTTTTAAGTTTAGTAAACTGTATAGTAGCCTACCACAAAAGCTAAAACACACAAAAAAGAAGTTTCCATAACATGTCCCTCATTTATTTCAATAACAACCAAAGACCAAACTTTTGAAAGCAAAAATGAAAAAAACTGCTTTATTGTATCAAGCTTTTATGTTGTATGTCACTATAAATGTATTGTCTTCAGTTTTGGATACTTGATTTTGTACCAATGGAAACTGACATTTTTCACTACTTTCTGACAGACTACAAAAAGAGCCACATGCTTTTTCAGTCAGCTAAATAAGTGCATGTTTGGTTTATTGAAGCCTGATCAGTGTTGAAACCGCTTCAAAACTGGATGTATGTTAGGGCAGGTAAGAATGGAGAAACCAGCTCGAGTAAGCTAGAATTTGAAAGTACTCAACCAAAATAAATCTGCCCCTTCCTTCAGACTTCCTTACAGAGACACACACGAACGTGCACATGACCAATGAGGGCACGAGATAAGTTTGTGCACGAGATGGAAGGCTGACAGGCCGGCAGGCCATACAATTATCTGCCGCGGGCCGAGGCAGATAATTGGACTAGCTTTTTCCAGCACCACGGCTTCCACAGAGGAAATATTTGTATATATTTATTGTCAAAGCATTTAATTGATTCATTGCTATCGGGATGTTAAGAGCATTCCATGGAATATAACAAAAAGTGTTTCTGAAGTGAATGACCTCCCTTTAAGTTATCGGGGGTCAGAGGTCAGCAGTGTGCTTCATAATCACATTCTTGAACAGATTTATATTTAGTTTGTATAGTATCCAAAACATTATAATATAGATTAGGATTTGTTTTCCATTTTTTTTTGCAAGACATGTTGTATTGCAACTAAACCTCTCTCTGAGGGGTTCAATATTGCTGATAAAATATAAATACAGGTGACACAGTTTTCTTATTTCAAGCAGGCTCCAACAAAAAACAACAACATGATATTGATCTCATGAGCTTCCCTACAGGCAAAGAGGAATATTACCTGTTAAGGATTTTTGTTTGAATACAACTAATTCACGAAGGCTTGGCCCAAAGATTTATGAAAAAGGGTTTTGGTTCCTATTTAAAAAAATGTAAGACTTATTAGTGTTTTATTATCTGTATGCTGATCTGTGTGTTTCTTATTTCCATTTAAATACTTTCACTGAGAGTATGAAGAAGGCTCTAATCTCAATTTGCTCATCATGCTTTGTTATTTAGTCTTCTGAAAAACAAAGGGGCGTCGCACTATGCATTGTAAATTGTTATTGAAGGAGAGCGCTGTCAATCACACCCCTTTTGCTGCCGTGGACCCGCATCAGCTGCACGCAATCACACGACGTCAAGACGTCAAGAGATAAACCGGAAAACAAAGCACTATTTGCAGATCAAAATAAAAGCACGGAATTAAGTCATTTACAAATCATATACCGGTCTTTCTTGACATAATGATGCTCATGCAGGATCAGATAAGTTATAATCATGTGAATTCATGTTTGTTTGACACTCTGTATTGTGGTTTTCACATTACAATGACATTAGAACAACAGCTTTATTTTGAAAGGAAAAACCAGCAGCGATGCCTTTTATTGTTGTGAACTTGACTGTTCGCCTTCGTCATCATCTGTACGCACGGCGGCGACAGCAGCTCCTGAATCGGGCAGGGAGGACCGCGATTCTCTCTCAATGCGAAGGAAAAACACTCACAGAGAGTAGAAAAATATCTACGAACTCCGCACGAAAGTCCCACTGGAAACTCCGATGGATTAATCTGATTTTCTGCGGTAAGCACGCCTTTGTTTTTTATCTTTCTGTGTAGAATTTAAATTGGTGCACCCGCCTAGTCCCCTATTTTGCGCTGTGGACTGCGAGATGAATTCATCTCGGTGAAAGAGAGAGCAGAGGAGATAAATAACACATTGTGGGTCGCTGCAATACTGCCAGTATTCCCTCTAGTCGTCCTGCAGATAAACGTGCATATATTTGACGGGAAGCGTTGCCTTTAGAGGGGGTAAAATCACAGAGAGAGGTGGTGGTCTCGTAATTGTGGATGATGTTTTGCAGTGCTGTGATTGTGGAGAGGGGGCTCTGTGTTGCAGCAGGGATGGATGCGCTGCAGAGCATAGCTGACCACTGAGGCCATCCACACTCACGATGAACGCCACAATGGCCTCCAGACATCCTCCTATTGATTCACCCCAAAATAATTGTGCTATGATTAAAGCTAATTGCATTGCCGTGCTGTTTAATATCCAATTTAAAGCTTTCCTAATCGGGTTATCTGATGTGTCTGGAGGTGCAGCCATCCATCTTGTTGGCAAACACCAGGGCTGGTGTACACAGTGTGTAGCTGGGGGCTAAAGCCTCGGTTCTATCCATGTGCAATAAGTTAGCTGTGTGTGGGTCTGCAGCCTGAAGCTTTCAGTATCCAGCCTGTCATTGGTCCATGAATGACTACACAACTGTCGTGCGTGATGTGTATGAATTTTGAATGAAAGGAGTTGCATATTATGGTTCATGCACCATATACTCCCCTTCAGGCCCTCTCTGTCCATACAGTTTAGCCTACTTATGAGGCACACTGTAGTATAAGCCACTAATTGTGACTGATTTTAGGTTTAAATGAAGTATGTCCCCACAAAGGCATTTAATTTGACCCAGTAAGGGGTTAATTAATTGCTTGGTTAAAGCAACATGTATTCATTAACAACATATCAAGTAGTTGTGTATCTATCTATAGGTCAACACATGTCACACAAACAGTCACAGCAGCTAATGCTGATTTTCAGTTGAAGCTGAAACAGTTAGTTTAATTATCAATTAGATGATGAACATAAATCAATTGGGCACCTGTTTGATAATGGAGGAATTATTTAAGAAATGTGCTTCTCAAAAGTGACTGTGTTCTTAATTTGTAATATTTTGCAATATTAATCAGAAAATGCAATTGTTTACTTTGTTTATTTACTTCGGTTTGTGTGTTTGTCAGCAGTATTTTGGGAAAACAACTGGACCAATTGAATGAAAATTGGTTGGAAGCGCATAGCATCTATAAGAAAAGAAACCATTAAGAGATAGGTAAATAAAAGGTCTATAAGATAAGTGTTTCATTTGAAAAACTCCCAAAATGGATACTAGTAACACTGTTTTTTACAAACTGGTTGAATCAGCTATTTGCAGCACTCTTACACCTTCTCGCTCGTCCTCAGTTCTCTTTTTTTAAACGCAAGTGTTATTCAGAAAACTTCTAACCTCCATTTCTGTAGACCCACCACATCAATATTTCCAGTGTATTCTTACACCGACCATTGCCCTTCACTGGCACCAGATCTGGAAAAAAACGTTTTAAACCCCCCAGTTCAGACTGACAGGCAGAAGCAGCAAGAATCTGCTCCTGTTTCTGGAAAAAGAGAAAAGTTCATTTTATTCTAATTTGCCCTTTTCTCATTTGGTAAATATTCATCAACCAGTCACGAATCTCACTGACTGAATGGGCCTTTACAATGTGCTTAGTGATTTAAAAACATGACTCAACATACTCAAATGTGAACATTGTGACACCAAAACACAGTCAAGGCTTAAACCCACGCGTACGTACTGTATGAAGCTCAGCTGTGGGTTTTATAGCCACCTCTGTTCATTCAGTATGAGAAGAATGCTTTGAAAGCCTCAACACTGCATGTTATTGTGCTGATAATCTTGTAGCAGGGTGAAATGTGGCCATTGTCTTGTTGTTGATATACTGAATGAACTCAGTTGTCTTACACAAGCAAATGTTGTAACTATTCAGAGAATGACTGCCATAAGGAGGAGATTGTCTGAGTTGTACTGAGTCCAGCAAACACAGGAGAGAGTTTTATACGCATTCAAATGTCACACAAGAGAAAATTATCTTCTTTTACGTCAATTCTTTGTTGAATGAACAGAAAGTTGATTTTTAGGAGTTGAATAAGGTCGTTGCGAGCGTGGCTTCAGTAGGAGGGCTGTGGGAGGGTTGACCTTGTTTTGTGTCATGAGTGTAAAGGGACCCCACATTTCAAATCTAACAGAGCTGTCTTGTTAGAGGCTGGGCTGAATTGCAAAATGATTGTATTCTGGAGAGATTTGCACATTCATGAGGTTAAATAATGACGGCATTCTAAGATGTAGGGAACAGTTGAGCTTAATTTGTAAGTCAAATTTCCAACTGTTGTTTTTCAATTTTTGAGCTGAGAGCGTACCTATTGATTTGAATCTTTTCAGTTGTTTTTCAAGCAAAGTGATGACATTTAAGCTGTTCTAGCTTCTAAACAAATATGAGAATAAGCAGTTTTTCTTTATGATATGTTATGGGATTTGAGCTGGTATTCAAATAAAAACAATTTGTTTTTTGAAATGAGAAATGGCCATTTAAAAACAACAATATTTTAAAGACAAAACGATTAATTAATTAATCAAGCTTGAAAAAGGTGGATTTGATTTTGGATCACCAAAGCACACATTTGTTTTTTACAGCATGTATAAGAAACAACCCAAAAAGGTTGGAAAATGACGTTGAACCATTCAAATAATTCATTGAAAAATGTTGCTGATTTTTGGCTGTTGACAACTAAGGGGTTGACTACCTAATCTCTACAATAAATCAACACCAGTGCCCGTTATTACATTTTCAGTCCTGACATGCATTGTCTTTTCAGGCCAGCGCATATGTCTGTTTCTACAGCCTGTCTGTCTATCTCCTGTGTCATTCATCAGTCACGCTGTGTGACCCTGACATGTCTGTCCTTTTAATTTCACATATTGATCTCTCAGCCTTACTATAAATGGCCTAGTATCTCATTATGGCTCCCAGCTCCTCTGTTTTTACTAAAGATTATTAACACAGCATAAAAAAACAACCAGAAAATGTAAATCCAGTTGATCCCATCAGCTTTGTACTGCCCCTACCCAGTTCATTTCTGTTCAGAAAACAATTTGTACCTTAATAAAATTTTTTAAAACAGATATGGCTGGACATTAAAGTCATATTTCAGACTACATCTTGAGCCAATCAAGAGGAGGACTTTCAATTTGATAGCTCTGTCCGTCTCGTGTTAAAGTCAAGTCCTCCTACTCTTCCACGTCTCTGCCTTTTTGCCAATAACTGTTACAACACACCACATAGCTACGATCCCGTCCCCACTGGAGCTTCCTTATCATGGCAGTGTGGTCCTCTCGGAGGCAAGCTATTCATTTGGGTGTGAAAATAGCGTTATGAGCGTTCTTGCAGGGTGAGGTGGTCATGCTATACCCAAGCCGTGCCACGGAAAGGAACAAACCCCGCGGCAGTGATGCCATCATCTGCTTTTTTGGGGGGGAGAAAGTTGAGTCAGGCGTGGAGCAGTCTAGTATGTGTTTAGTGTCCCTGAAACGCACCTAAAATCACTACGTTGCAGAGCTTTGTCTTGACATTTTGATATGATCCATAGTGCCTTTTCATGCGTGTAATTGAATAACAGAGTGGTCGTCCTTTGGATCTGAAAGTCAGTGATGAATGCTTCTGAAACTCTTATTATGTTATTTTGAAAATGTGATACATCTGCCTGTTGCTCTCAAGCTAAACTTGATATATATCGTTTGTTATGTCCAAAGATTTTTTTAAAGCTCTCATCGAGCAACTTCAACTCAACGTACACACTGATGTCCATGTGCAAAAGTTTATTACACAAATACTACAAAGGGAACATATATATAAACAGTACAAGATGGCCTATATTCTATGCAGCAGAATAGTTACAGACATGTTAAAGCTACAGTCTTTTTACTTCAAGAGCAGGAGGAATTTTATAATCCCTGAAGGCAGCACGGCGACGTGAGATCTCCCCTCATTTACTCTGATCCCTCCAGGAGTGGATGTGGTGCTATTTTCATTTCAATCACTCCAGTTAAAGAGAAAATCCACCAGAAAGCAGACCCGTGGTGTCGCAGTCACTCCAGTTAATATGTCCATGCTTGTGCAATTCTCCACCAAAGCTGTCACAGATTTTAATAAGTTACTAACCCTGTTTTCATCGGCTGGTCAGCACTAAATGTGCGTGGGTTCGTTTTTGCAATATCTCCTTGACTTATTCATATATAGTTTGACAGCTTGTCACATTGACGATATGACAGGCTTCACCTTTTCATTTCTACTGTTTTCCGAGAGCCTTTCCCCTTAATGAAAATTGCAGGCTTAACATTTGTTTTAAGGTGGATCTATACTTTTAATATACCGGCTGCACCGTAGAGAGTTGTGCGGTAAATACCAGAAGAAATGAAAGAAGATTATTTGTTATTTTAAGGATTACGAGAGAATCAGCTCCTTCTTCTATATGAGTCTTTGGTCCCACAGCTTTGGTCTCTGGGCTCATGCTGTAATGCTACTGCTGGGCTGGTTTCTTCTTCTGGGTATTTATGGGGTTTCATTGGCAGTAATGAATCACAATGATTTTCCTCCTCTCTGCGGTGGCTCCATTCTTCTGTTAGTTAGTATGGAGAAAATATAGGACTGGAGAAACTAAAGAGTCTTTCTGTTTTTTTGTATTTGGGACGCATGGTGGTTATTTCTGTGATTTTTACTTGCATTACTGTACGTGCCCGTGAGCAGGAGGAAACACTATTTCTTATTGCTGTGGCAGCGATCATCAAGACTAAGGATAACAAAGCATCATGGACTTTTTGACATGACAAATGTGAGGTGCTTGCTTGAAAAAGTGAAATACTCGTGCAATATATAAGTCTTCAACAACGCTTAACTTTGCCTGTGAAGCAAGTGACACATCTGTTTGCACTTTTTTCTGAAGTTGGCATTTGGGTTTCTGGCTTGTAAATGTAAAAAAGGCCCGAAGGAATCCAGTCATATACTTTGTAGCTTAAGCTCTGGTGTCCTTCAAGACATGCCTCCTACTCCAGCTCAAAGAAAGATAGTGTTTATACATTTTATTGGTTTGCAACACTGTCAATGTTTGGTGCACACAATGTCAGCAGTCAGCTCACATGTTTCCAAAGTTACATCTTGAAATGCCTTGTTGTCCAAAACGGAACATATTTAGTTCAATCTCAAAGAAAACATGAAAACCAGGGAATTTACACAATTGAAGTGCCAAACAACATAATAATGCTCAAAAGAATTGTCTTGTCTTTCTTTCTTTTAATTGATGAATTGATTCATCTCTTAATCTTCAATAATGAGATACAAAGAGATTCTTCTAGCTGAAACGGTTTCCTCCAAAATCATCTTTACTCTGTGTGTGATGCTGCTGCTGCTGCTGGGTATTGTTGTATAACATATTTGGCATTTTCACTTGTCCAAAACCGACTATTTTGTCCCTATCATTGGCAAAAACCTTTTTCAAAAGATGATTATTCTTCTTGTTGTATAAATCCCTCTTGACAGAAGAGAGACACCACCTGTGAGTCAACTAGCTCTTCTGTTAATATCTGAATCTTTTAGCTGAGGTCAAAAGCTTTGTTTCCCTCCTCCTCAGTCTCCTCCGCCCAGGTGTTTGCCCCCAGCACCCCCTCCACCCATGCACAGCGACTGTAAACAAGTGTGTTTCCAATTAGCCATCTCAAAAGTCAGCTGGCCTCTAGGGCTGATAAAAGACAACAGTCTGTCTGCGCTCTCCTCCTCTCCGCGGCCCTGTGAGCTTGCAGGGCTTAAAGGGGGGCACGGTGAGCTGAAATGTGCATTAGTTTAACTGGGTCTTATAAAGATGGTAAGGCTCTTTTGTTTTAAATTGGCAAAGCAGATTGCCTTACCCATTACAGAAACTGGTTTGCTTTACTGAGGCCAGCCCCTGTCATGGGACTCAGTGTAAAGTCTGCGAGCGGTTTACTGTTAAGAGTACATTTTAACTGAATCTTTAGTTGGCTGTGTGGCTACTTTTAGAGAAAACAAAAAAATAAAGTCTGTGCCAACTTGTAAATGCAATGGCTGGTTGTAAACTCTTCCTAAAAGTGTGGTGGTGCAACAAGATGGAAAATTAAACCATGATAAGTAGAGCTGGTAAATTCTTTTATAGTGTGGATATTCTCAGCATCGAGTATCTGTACACATATTTACAGTGTTCACATTATTCATACACTGCATCTCTGTCCCATTATGTGCCTAAGTATAATTAGTAATGGAGTTTAAACTATCGTGTTTAATTTCAGCCTAATTGAAAGATGTTTCATACGGCTTTCTGTAACCCTCAGAGGAAGCTCTGAAATAATGGAATATTGAATCATAATTTCCCCAATGGAGACGGCTTTTGAGCTATTATTTCACCCACGTACTAATTTCCTCTCTTTCTCTCTCCACCCACAGAAAGGAGAGAATGGGCTGTGTGCAATGTAAGGACAAAGAAGCAGCAAAACTCACCGATGACCGGGAGACCAGCATCTCGCACAACTCGGGGTACCGCTATGGGTCCGACCCCACGCCGCAGCACTACCCCAGCTTCGGGGTCAACACCATCCCCAACTACAACAACTTCCACACCGGCGCCTCGCAGGGGGTGACCGTGTTCGGAGGGGTCCACACGTCCTCGCAGTCTGGCACGCTTCGGTCTCGAGGAGGAACAGGTGAGGTTCAAGGAGCTTTTTTAAACGAGTCTGTGGAGCATGTCAATTGGTTTGAATACAAGGCAGCTGTTTAGTAACTAATAGGGTTTGGGGGGTACAGGTTTTAAAGGCTGTTGCTGTTTTGTGATACTTTTTTCATGCCAAACTATCTGTTTATTATTGAGCATTATTGCCACAATGTAAAATCTTCTGTCAATGTGTTAGACCATAAACAAATTTCCGCATAGAATAAAACAAATAAGGTTTTTGGGGTAAAATACTTTTTAGCAGATCTATTTCCTTCATTTACTGGTCTTTATGCTAAGCTAGGCTGACTGTCTGCCTGCTGCTTGTATTATCATATTTGTTTTACACACATAAGAGTTGTATTGAACATCTCTTACTCTCTGCAAGAAAGTGTATTCCTCAACATGTCACACTGTTCCTTTAAGAGAAGATGACTTTGTGATTCTGAAATATGTTGCTGTCATTAAAATGGGGTCACATTTCAAACACAGCAATTAAAAGAGAAATGAAATGTTGATCTAAGTTGTAAACATCTGTAGACTTCTCTGAAAACCACTCACTGTCTGGCCCTCGTCCAATATTCAATAAAAAGGCGAATATCTGCTATGTTAACTGACTAGCATTCATTAATGGTTGCAGAGCAAGGTTGGAATTTCAAATGTAAAAATAGTTTGAACTCTTTCTTCGTCCTATAGTAAATACATGATTCCTCCTGTGTGTGGTGATACTCTGGTGATGCGATTGTCCTCGTTTCTGCAGAAGATGAATGTCCACTGTCTGAAAGCTAATGGAAAAGAAACAGTGACCTAAATTGCTCTTTGAAGCACTTTCACGACCAGAAAGATCAGGCATTGTGCTGAATAGTGGTGAAATCTTCTTTACACTCTCTTACTTAAGATTTTAAAGATATATGTAATGTGTGATGCGTAAATCAACAGCATCTCCTGCTTTGATGTAAATTACTCTAGCACAGCCAAACTTTCTGCATCTGTGGAGTGCACCACCAGCATGTATAAATGGAAAAGAGTAATCCAGGAGACAACAGTAAACAACATTAACATTTGAGTTTTTTAAAAAAAAAACAGTCAACTAGCACGGGGGAAATCCTCATGTGACCCCTTTGTGAAGTTATCAACATGTTCGCCTGTGACACAGTGAGCCCTTCGGTCATTGTAGGGTTTATTTTGGAGGTCACTGCATTTAAAGGGAAACACACAGGGTTTTATTGCAGCACTGTGTGTCCAGAGACGATTTAGATCATATCAGAAAATGAAATCATTTTACAGTCTCAAGCTTATTAGGAGATACAGGGAGTCCAAGGCCATTTCAAATCACATCAGATACATTTGATTGGCCTCCCTCATACAGTCCTTGGCAGCGTTAACTGTTCCTACAGGAAGCTCTGTCTTAAAATGCTTGAAGGCAGACTTCGATGCATTTGCATGTTGAACCGGTTTTAATTGTATGGTAAATGTTTTATATGTAAACCGTGGCATGTATTAAGCTTATAAACTTGCTTAGGGGAACGACTCTAAGCTAATGGTTGCTAATTTACATACAGTATCCAGCCGATAGAGGTCACGTGACAAATATAGCTTCAATATTTGCTCTTCTTTTAACTCTGTTTTCGTCTGCACCCAAGTCCCGAGGGAAACATGAGTCTCTTAGGCTGATAAACTGTGTCTGTATGCCATTTGGTGTTGAGCATGTACCTACAGTGGCTTTATCAAACTTTGAAAAAGAGTGTAAAACCAAAAAAGTGAGCTAAAAGCCAAAAATAATTTAAAATAAAATGTTCTATAGGACGCAATGAAATTTGAGATACAATCATCTGGAACGTTTCTCTGTCAAAGTAGATATATAATGGACATGTGTAGAAAATAATAAAATAAATATGAGAATTAGGGGTTAAAATAAAAGCAGCAGATGGGCTGCAAAAAATAAATGAAGAGGGCAGTGATTTCTATTGCCATTGCATAACATAACCGAGAAGCCCATGTGGGAAACAGATGAACAAACGCAACATAACAACCACAGTGAGAGTCCCAACATAATACTGCATCTAAACAATTCACCTCTGCTAGCTCTAACCACCAAAATGTCACGTTGTTATCCCTGCAGGGGTGACTCTGTTTGTGGCCCTTTACGACTATGAAGCCAGGACTGAGGATGACCTCAGCTTCAGAAAGGGGGAGAGGTTCCAGATCCTCAACAGCACGTAAGTGTGGAAACATCTGCATGACAGCATAAAGGGAGGCGGTCGTTCTTTCCCCACTCTCTGTTTTTTTGTCTGTCCTGTCTGAATGCTGCTGAAATGGTGTTTCATAAGCACAGACAAAGGAAACATGACTCTGTAGCCTTGACCCGGCTTATAGGGGTTGTTTTGCATGTTGAGACACTTTGTTTTAATGATAGCTTTCTGATGGTTTGCATTCTAGAAGTGAAATATGGATTGTCACAATTGTGGTGTAGAAATAGTGACAGGATTGCTGTGCTTTAAAAACAATCCATATGTGGTGTGGCGTGTTTTTAGACCCTGTCATTTGGTAACTATCCTATCCTTATAGTGTAAAGACATTTCAATCCTTTTCTATCCGTTTTTTCTGTGAGTACATATAAACTTCTATATATATACTACGACTTTATCTATTTTCCCATTTTACAAGAGGATAAAACATATTTGTGGAAACTCTTTCTGAGCTTTTGGGTGGACACTTCCCATAGCAGTGTTGACTGATACTGACATCTGAGAGCTGGTGTTATGATGGTGTCGCCTTACAAAAATCTGACCCAAACCATATCACATTCTTAAGACCTTAGTTCTCCCTTTTGACATAAATTAGGGGATGACTCAGATTTCAGTCCGACTTTGAAGAGATAAATCACTGCAGCTTCAGGGGCCAGCGCAGCAGAACAACAACTTGTTTTGTAGTTTGTTTTATGTGCTCTTTCCTCAGCTCTCAAAACAACACAGCCAATAAATCTGATCCGCTTCTGAGTGTCTTTGTTTGCCTGCCTGCATAATGTGTAAATGTTTGATGGCTTTATTCCAACCTCCATCTCCCTTTTTATTCTCCTCTCCTCAGTGAGGGCGACTGGTGGGAGGCTCGTTCTCTCACTACAGGTGGAACTGGTTACATTCCCAGCAATTACGTCGCTCCAGTGGACTCAATCCAAGCTGAGGAGTGAGTAAAACTTTTTTTTTTTATATATGAGCACACAGCAGTACAGCTTCCTCAGTAGAGAATATATCATAAATATTTGAGAGCTCATCTCACGGTCTTTTTATAACTGTGGCATAGCGGCACTTAGAGTAAAAATAGAAGATATCGTATTGAAAAAAGTATTTAATCAAATATTACTAACCATATTTTGATTATTTCTCTTTTTTCCGTGCAGCTGGTATTTTGGGAAATTAGGCCGAAAGGATGCAGAGAGGCAGCTGCTCTCCAACGGCAACGCCAGAGGCACTTTCCTCATCCGTGAGAGTGAAACAACCAAAGGTAATCCTCATCGAATATGCTAACATGTTAAATACTTTAAAGTTTGGGAAACACTCCGAATATAAACAAACAAATACATATTTAGGAACCCTTTAGTTTACATGACATGAATGTGGCAGTGCAGGCTGTTTATTTATAGACAAACACAATTGAATATTACACCAACATTCCATTTTAGAGTTCAGTTTAATATGTCATTAACTCTGTAAGTGCTCCATTTTCATTGCCCTAAATCTTTTACACACTCACCGGAGATTTGCTCTAGTCGACTTGAAACCATTCATTCTTTCTTAATAATGTTGTCTCTGCTCCAGGAGCCTACTCACTCTCCATCCAGGACTGGGATGACATCAAGGGAGACCACGTCAAACACTATAAGATTCGTAAGCTGGACAGTGGAGGTTACTACATCACCACCAGAGCCCAGTTTGAGACGCTCCAGCAGCTGGTGCAGCACTACTCTGGTGAGACTCTCTCCACAGTTATGGAAGATGTACATAAACGTAAAGTCATGATGGATCCTTCCCTTAAAGGTCCCCTATTTATACTGTTTTTCATCAATATATTATAGGTCTCAGATATATTCAAAACATGTCTCTGAAGTGTTTGGCTCCAAATACCAAACAGATCTTGTATTGTAGCATCCCATAATCCCCTCTGTTTCAGCCCTGTTTCAAAAGTGCTGATTCTCTTTCTGTTACTTTAGATGAAAATAAGGAGCCCCTCTGAGAGATATTTCGTTTTTTTTAAATCACAGTGGTGCTCTAGGAAGAGATTCAGTTGATAAGGTGTGGGGGGGGGTTACCTTGGTTGGTGATTGGCTAATGGTTACACAAGCCAAAAAATTGTTATGACATCATAAAGTGGCCAAAATCTGATCAGCTCATTTTTAGACAGGTTTTTATGTAAATGGATCAGGACAAAAAGTGAGCGAATATTTTTTCCTGAAACTTTCAGAATCTCTTTACACAGAGGGGACACATGTTGATGTATACAAGACAAGAAAAAGTGGATTTTGCATAATAGGTCCCCTTTAAAATGACAATGTTATTTGGTTGGTTCAGCCAGGGCTGCGGGGCTGTGCTGCCGCCTGATCGTACCGTGCCACAAAGGCATGCCTCGTCTCACCGACCTGTCCGTCAAAACCAAAGACGTGTGGGAGATCACTCGCGAGTCGCTGCAGCTCATCAAACGTCTCGGCAACGGCCAGTTTGGGGAGGTCTGGATGGGTGCGTATCTTTTTGGCGTTCTCTTTTGGCAAAAATCTCAATTTTGGACAGCTGGGAGCACTGTTTTCGAGAAACATACTGCTTGTGTTGGATCATTCAAAACTAACACCCAGTTATGTAATGTTACCCACAGGGAGGGGTGCTTGCTTTTAGTGATATCATTTAGGAGTTTTCATCTGTTGACACTCAGTGACCATTTGGACTAGAATAAGACATTTTAAATTCTCCGGATTTCTGCTTTAGTTTGTATGGACCTTAAAAGCTAATGTATGGTATTTTTTATGTTTTACTTATTTGTAATATGCAATAGGTGTCTGTGTGACATGGCTTATCTTTACCTGCTTTAAAAACGTGATGTTTTAGTTTTAGGTTATTTTTGATGTTTTATATATTTCCCATATTGGGTTATTGTTAGATGTTGGGAATACCACAAAGGTTGTAAGTAACACAAACACAGATAAAGTCATATCGTAGAAGTTTTCAACTCAAAGCACCTTATTGATCTCCTTCCAAACTTAACTTAAGCCCAGAAAAGCATTATGTAACTCAATGTTAGATGTGCATGTATTTGTTGTTTCTTTTCACTTCTTCTTTTTGTACTATGATTGTAAAAATGTGTTAAAAGAGCTTAGAAAAGAAAATAAGTTGGTGAAACTGGAATCGTAATTTTTCAAGATTATCAATAATTGTATCTCTAGGATTTCGAATATCTATAAATCATTCTGAAATATTAGTCACTGACTTCCCTTTAACATCCTCTTTTTTTCCCCCGCTCAGGCACGTGGAACGGCACCACCAAGGTGGCGGTGAAGACTCTGAAGCCCGGCACCATGTCGCCCGAGTCCTTCCTGGAGGAGGCTCAGATCATGAAGAAGCTCCGACACGACAAGCTGGTGCAGCTCTACGCCGTGGTGTCCGAGGAGCCCATCTACATCGTCACCGAGTACATGTGCAAAGGTAGATGCTATTTTCAACTGACACTTAAACACTATGAATATTAAATACATGCATACACCTACACCTACACAGTGTGTTCATCATTTATGGATCTGCACTGACAGTACAGTGTGTGTCCTACTTCATAGCATGTGCATACTGTTATAAACACACATCTAATATCAGTGATACAAACATAACTAGTGGTCGTACAGGAGTTATGTTGATGAAAACAGAGATCTTCAGTTACCACAGCAATAACTGACAAATAAAGACTGAGCCAAGTGCGACATGTGGCAGGAATCCCAGAAATGATTTTCGCTACTTCAGTTTGATCCAAATCTTGAGTCAAGATCTGGCAGATAAAGACAATACAAGATGACAGATCCTCCTAACTCGTTTTCATCTGTTTCTTTAGGGAGTTTGCTTGACTTCCTTAAAGATGGAGAAGGACGAGCCCTCAAGCTACCAAATCTCGTGGACATGGCAGCTCAGGTACGCCACTGAACATGAAATCTTGATGCTGTGCACGCTGGATTTGTTACCAAAACACTCTGAGGCGATTTTCTTTTTCTGAGAGCTTATTCGCTTTAACCTTATCCAGCTGGTACCAATGTATTCATTTAAGCTTATAAGTGTTGCCCATTTGCAGCCATTTCCATCCTGATGTACTGCCAATGTTTACAGATTCATTAGGCTAACCCTCATCTCAGCAGGCCAACATGGCAGTTTTTCAAGAGTGTAGATTTAGCACATTGTTACTTAGCAGTCTGACTGGTCTGGGACACTTTTATTCTTAAAGCAATTGGACTAAAGTATCTACATTTAGTAATTAAATCTTATTGTAAGTGCACTCAGTTGCTGCATTTATTCCATTTTGAAGCTGTGATTCATGATTCTCCGAGGGTCAATAAGTAATCAATCTGATAATGGATTTTATTTGTCAAATATGGCACATCTATGGGTTTTCAGGTCCGTTGTATTCCCCTTACATTTCAGTCCCTTTTATTATTTTTAGTAGACAGTTGCAGCCGGAGGCATTGTGTTTGTTTGCGTCCGTCCGCATTCTTGTGAACACGTAATTCCAGGAAGGCCTTGAGAGAATTACCGGTACTTTGAAATTTGGCAAAAACGTCATATTGGACTCGGAGAACTTGGTGGTCAAGGTCACTGTTCTAACTCTCTGAATCATATGTTAATTATGAACATTTTCCACAAATATCTAATAGGATAAAAGGATGAGGACATGAAGCTGACGTTGTGGACAGATACAGATGTAAACATCTACTTGACTGTTTGACGGAGGCATTCAAGCACGAGGCAGTAATAATAGTTTTAGGCTCGTAAAATAGCTGTAAATCTACATTCAAATCTTGCCTAGCACACATCAAATCACCTTGAAACTCTGATATGATGTTCATTGTAAAAAAATAACTCCATTCCCCAGGTGGCAGCAGGCATGGCATACATTGAGAGGATGAACTACATCCACAGAGACCTGCGCTCCGCCAACATCCTTGTCGGAGAAAGTCTTGTGTGTAAGATCGCTGACTTCGGTCTGGCCAGGCTCATCGAGGACAATGAGTACACAGCAAGACAAGGTGGGTCACTGGGTTGGGCTGAACCAGCTTTAAGTGAATTCAAGTTTTTGTGTCAAATCATTCCTGGGTTCTTCCCAAACAAGAACTTGCCGGTTCCAAACTAGTGATTTACTAAATGGGGTTGCCTTGTTGAAATCTAAAGAATGTTTAAGCTTGTAACCACTTGGTGATTCGGTTGCTAGGAAACATCTATACCAGGGTCAAATCAATAGCAAACTTATATGTAAACAGGAAGTCAGTGTAGGACTGTAGTAAGTAGGCCAAACACTATATTTAAGGTAACTGCCTATACTTCATAAATGTCAGTTTGTTTATGCATGCCTACATGGAGAATTGTGTGTCTTACGGCGATGGCCATTAACATAGTGGAAAATAAGTTACTTTACAAACCCCTAGGATGCAATTGCTGTAAGTTTGCATAAAAAACACAGACATAATGCTCAAATATTTAGAATAAGTGTGATTGGAACTTCTCAGTGATATCATCTGTAATTGCGAATAAAACATTCATAAATCCACTTGGAGATCTTTGACGCTCCTTATAACTCATAACAGAACATGGCTGTGAATCAAATCAGTCAATTATATAACATATTACTACCGCTTTTACATATTTATGAGCAAGCTTAAAGCTAATGTGTATTTAATTGAGGAACTGTGTAACTATAAATATTTAAAAACAACTAATAACTACTGATTATACTAATTGTGTAGCATGTTCTAATTTAGTGATGCATAAATTCCTTCCAAGTAAGCAATACCTTACAGTTGCATTAACCGGCAGCAACGTTTTTTTGCAGGTCTTTGTTGGAATAGAGATTAATTTGTTCTGTAGTGTTCCCTTAGTCCTCAACCACAGTATTTTCTTCAAAACCTCAACGCCAGAGGAAAAAGTTGGCGAGCTGGCAGATGACTTATTCCACTTAATTTAATTCCATGATACATTTTACACTCACACTCACTCACTCACTCACACTCCCTCACACACTCACACTCACTCACTCACTCACTCACTCACACTCACTCACTCACACTCACTC
>NW_011364560.1:65589-85272 GCF_000735185.1 Notothenia coriiceps
CACACACACACACACACACACACACACACACACACACACACACACACACACACGTGTATTGGTGAAACCAGTGGAAAACAGAAGCACATGTGGTTGCAGCGAGGCTCAAATACAACAGGATATCAAACCTATACTAGGGTTCAGTGCAGGATTTAAGCCAGAGCTCATGTTCTACCTAAAAGTCCATCTGTCGCTGTTTATCTCATTAGAAGAGCGAGGGGTCTGTAACATCAGGAGGACTTCCAGACTCCGTTAGTCACTCTGTCATCATTTTCAGTCACTCGCGGTTTAAATATTTACAATTTGGGCCAAGTGCAAAGTCAGATGGAGAGAGATAATGGAATTGTTCCGCTTTTTCCCTGGTGGGATGTTATCATGTCCTCTTGTCTCTGCACTAATGATATCACAGATAAAGGGAAACATTCACACAGAGGAGACTGGCCTACTTACTCTTTGGGTTTTGGTAAAGGTTATTTCTCTCAGCTGGAAAGACAACAGTGAAAGGACAAACATGTTGCAGCAGTTTAACATCCAGTATCTGAATTTCTTTTAGGCGCAAAGTTCCCAATAAAATGGACCGCTCCTGAGGCGGCTCTCTACGGGAAATTCACCATCAAGTCGGACGTGTGGTCGTTTGGCATCCTGCTGACGGAGCTGGTAACCAAGGGCCGAGTGCCGTATCCAGGTGAGGGTCTGCAGCTCTGTGGGTTATGTAATCTCATCCCAACTCCAGATTATTGCTCATATTTGATTAATGCAGAGTGCGTGAGAGTGTTTGAGTCTGCTGAGACTCTAGCCATGGATTTGTATTCTAAAAAAAGAGCAGCTTGTTGCATAATGTACATCATATTGTGCATTATGCAGAGCAATGTTCCCTGACGAGTGTGAAAACATGTGAAATGACAGTGTCCTTGTTTATCTGCTATACACATTCTGACATTAAACTGACATTATATGCATTTGAATGAGTAACAGAATAACACAAATGAAGAAAAAGCTCTTATTTCCAACCGTTTAAATACATGCTCCCACACACACCCACACATGCTTTTCAATTTCTCTGGATGATTAAACCTGCAGTAAAGTGGAAGTTGATTTCTATGAACTAGAAGAAGCCTTAACCATCAAATGCAATTTATCAACTCACGACGAAATCTTATGTTTATGCTGGCAATCTAATGTTATAAGATTTATAACATTACATTGTCAGCATTTCGTTTTAGGACGCAGACATATTTAACGGTCTCAAAAATTCAATCGTAGTCATGCTCAACTTATTTCTTATGAGATTCATTTCTGAGTTCATCCTAGCATGGAAGTTGATTGTTGACCTTTAGGATCAGTGTACTGTACTGTATGTTACCAAAATTAAAGCTTAAAGGTCCAAATACTGGCTTCTAGAGCTTTGAACCGCATTTCTTTGTAAAATAAATTAGGTTTTGAATTGTTTTGGTTACACGAAATGTAATCAAAGAATCAAACTTAATTTGTTTAGTGTTTTTAATACAAGTTAGTACACTTATAAGTGCTTCACAGATGATTGACCGTGAAAATAACGGAAAACTAAATAAAAAAATATGATTAAATATAATAAAAGCTATAAAAACACTAATACTAGTAAAACAGTGTTAAAAATGAAAGGAGCAGGGAGAATAAAATCTTATTTGACCTGCCCCTTCTTACAAAAAAAAAGAAATGAAATAACCATTAAAAAGTAAAATAAAAGCAATATTCTTTCAGTCGCGGTTGCTTCCTGTTAATGCAATAACCTCATACAATTTAATTATTTTAATAAAAGAGCTCATAAAAGAAAACCCAAAAAGTGAGACCGTGATGTGAGATGCTTATTATTCCATTGCCTTCATTTCTCCGTGTTCCTCTTTCCAGGCATGAACAACCGCGAGGTGCTGGAGCAGGTGGAGCGGGGCTACCGGATGCCGTGCCCGCAGGACTGCCCCCCCTCTCTGCACGAGCTGATGGTGCAGTGCTGGAAGAAAGACCCTGAGGAGAGGCCCACCTTTGAGTACCTGCAGGCCTTTTTGGAGGACTACTTCACTGCCACTGAGCCTCAGTACCAGCCGGGGGACAACCTCTGAGCGCCACTGCTCTCATCTCATGTCATCCCACCGGCTCTCCACCAGGGGGGGCCCCACTCCACCTCTTCTCTCTCATCCTGTGGCTGTTACAATTCAAAGCTCATTGACTGACTTCTTGACTTCCAAGCTGCTGCTCTGACGGCACACTGACTATCAAATCTGAGGATATTTGGAGGGGTGGGAGGGGGTGCTGGGAGTTAAAAATGGATGATGGAGATGAGTCGTGTCGTGAACCTGTACGTAGTGTAAATATAAATTGCTTGTTTACTTATCTCTTTTATGTTTCATTTTATATTACTTTTGATATTTTGGAAATGTGTGGATTTTTTTTTTAATCCGAGGTCAAAGTAATTTCAGATTTCAGCTCGTAGACAAATTGTGTGAAGCTCACATTTGGTATCAAATCGTGACTTAATAACTGTAGGAATGGTAGTTAGACATCGTGGACCGAAGCATCTCAGAAAATGTTCTTTGGGAGTCCACTGACCTTTTTTACGAGGTGAATATAACGATACTGCTCTCCTCTTCTCAAGGAACTTAGATGTACTATAACACCTGTTCTTGCCTTTTCATGTTTAGTAATATTCTTATATTGTAAGAGAATGCCTTTATGCTTTCTACACACTAACTTAGTGCATCATGGACTCTTCCACCCAAACTTGTATGGCATCTGCACTAATATTAAGTGCATTCATCGCATTTCAGCTTCAGCCAATGATTAATAGATCGACTTAAGGTGACTTTTAGTTCAGCTTCTTGTAGTTGAAAAGGAGGCGGACTTCCTCTCTTTAACTGCAACCATTGTTTGGCTGACTGCTTATTATACTGGCAATATTTTAAAATGTATGTTGCATTATCGTATGGCTGCCAGCTGTGTAAGAATTCTTGTCCTTTTTCGCTTCAGCGGCCAAACAAACAAACTGCCACCTACATGAAGGAAATGAAGGAAGTGACCTGTGTTTGTCCCTCCATAATGTGTATCTTAAAATAACATGTCGTTTGAGACCAAACGTGTTTATTTCACTGTATTATTTTTGGCTAAACATTTCGGCCAGTGTTATGTGTCGTTAAGATTACATAATCCTGTGACCTTTCCTGGGAAATCTGCAGCTCTGGATGACATTTCTCTCATCCTCAAGTGTCAAACTTCTCTCTGTGTGCATTCCAGGACAATACACCTTTTCTGTGCGTATTTAAGTTGATTTTCACGGTCCGAAAAGCGAGCAAGAAGTAGATTTTGTATCACTATGTTTGCTCTAATTCAGTAGATATACGAAACATGTTTTTGGTCTTGGCATTATTTATTGTCTCTGTCTGTTACTTGTACACCTCTGGTTTTGAAATAAACAATCTTGCCACCATCGTCCTGTGGAACACTTAAAAACAATTATCCCTTAACACTTGTGAGCAAGTTGTTTTAATACTTGCCTGTCATGTAGCTTTTGTCAAGGAAATATGCAGAGCCAGGGGAGACTGACAGCAGATATCAATCACACAATAAGTGAGTGGTCTTTAAGAGCGATTGAGATATGTGGTTTACCCTAAGGCTCTACTTGGAGTACATGCACATCTCTTTTGGCTGTTAACTTTAAAGTGAATTAATATGTATGTATTACCTGTTTGTTTATATTCATTGTACTTTTTCCCAATCTTTGTTTCAGGTGTTTAATTGTTTGTTTTGTTCTGACTTAGCTCATTTTGTGGAATTTAGTTTGAATATAGCTTTGTTAGTCTGAGAGTATAGCTTCATAGCCCCTGTTTTATTGTTACTCAAAACTATGCAACACGTCTTAATAATGTAATGTTCTAATAAGGAAATTAACTTTAAGAAAACTTTGTTTGAACAGTTTAGACTCCACTATTGAATGTTATCATCTAATCTCACCTGGCCACTCCGGCTGAGCAACACAGCCTTTCTCTGATTGGACACACCTGAAGCGGTGGAGAATTTGCATATACTGTAGCAGGCTGGAGCTTACACAAGCCTCTGCACCAACAGGAGTGTAAAGAATCCAGGCTGGAACAGGTATGTCACTGTTGGTCTTTCTCCTTCCTTCTGACGGTGTTCTCAATGCATGGTAGGTACAAAATAATATAAATGCAAGAATAGGATTGTTGTGGTGTGTATGTTTAACAATAACTGCATGTGTAAAAGTATTGTCTTGTAATGTTCAATTTTATTTGAATCACACTTCCAAATGACCTTTAGTTCTGTTTTTCTACTCATGAGGATCACTTGTTTTCTGCGTCTTTTGTACTTGCAGGACTGCAGGCTGACTTGGTTAAGATGGACAAATCTGAAGAACCACCAGAACTAAAAGTGTTTCCCATCACAAATAAATCAGAACATTTCCTTCAACCTTTAATCCCTGAAGTCAAAGTAAACCAAATGTTTCACGCCAATCCACATCATAATAGATCCATACCAGCCCATTACATGGATGCAGACTATTTCTGCCAAAAAGGAGCAATTGCAGTTGGACAAGTGAACCAGAATTGTGGGAGTCAGCCAGTTTGTGATACGCGGCGTGATCTGATGGAGCACAAAGAGCCAGAAGATAGAGGAGCAGCTCCTGCCAGGATGAATCTCCATCATCGCCCCCGTCCTGCGGAGACCAGAGCGGGGGACACGAGAGCAGACTGCTCCTGTTTGGAGTGTGGATCTCACCGGTTTGGAAACACTGAGCCTGCAAACACAGACACAACGAGGTGACTGAGAAGGAGCCACCTGTCAGAGAATATCTTATCATTAGCATAATGCTTCAAGGTTTGAAATTAAAAGTAAAACATTTTTAATTTTCAGGGGTGAGGATGAATTTAATTCTCAGCTTCAGAGTGATGAAGAGGATCTTGAGCTTCCCTGTCCGCTAAGATCTGACGATGAGTGGCAACACTACCAACCACGTCAGCCTCCTCACCACTACATGCACAACTATGGTAAGAAAAACTCTATTTATTAATGTATAATAATAATTAATTATAATTAATATATATTATTATGTATGTTATTCCTTTTTGTTCACTGTAAATGTCAAAAAACTGTTAATATGCAGTTTGCTTGAAAAAAGAAGATAATCACATGGACAAGTATTTCTGTTATCATTACTATTATTATTGTTTATATGTCCTTGCTTTTACCAAGTAGCAGCAATACAGGAGTGTGCAAACAATATTATTCCTATATATTTCACAGGTAAAAGTACAGAAATATTATCTGCAAAACTTACAGTATTATAAGTTTAACTCCTCTGAAGTGAAGTATTGTGCATAAAATTGACTCCTTTGAGACTTTAATTGGTAGATATCTTTGTAATCATAAGTGGAAAAATGTTTAAGCAGCACTTAAAGGTTGCAGTGTTTTAAGGTAAAGCACATTTTAACTACTTCATATAATGTTCAGTATTTAAACCTATGACAAGTAATTGTTAGTTTCAGAAGAATGTGTAAAATAAATCATAATTTTACTCTAAACTAAGTGGAAGTACCGTAAAGTGTGCTCACATAAAATACAGGTCTAAAGCGTTTGCAGTACTTGACTGTAGTTGCTTCTAACCACTGTCATTAGCAGCACTTTTTGTCATTATGTATTTTAGAGTATACGATTTTAATTTGGCTGGGTATTTTAACTGGCAACCTGCTTCTCTCTAGCTTATTTTATTTTGGCATTTTCTGCCTCATCATGTGCTTGAACTATATTTACAGACCCCCGTCATACCATGAATATCGGGTATTATCAGCAGCAGTTCAACCCGTATCCAGGCCACAGATACCCTCCTCAGCCATGTCACCACTCTGCTCCCTACCAGCAGAGAGGACCCTGGGATGACTACCAAAACTGGTAAAAAAAAAAAAAACATGCAGAATCTTAGAACAACTATGTGCAGTCCACAACTTTGTAAGCACGCAAAAATGCTGTGACCAAGTGTTGCAGCTGCTTTGCATATTATCAGCTGTCTGCAGGATTGAACTGATGAGCCTTTTCTATCTTTTCTTTCCAAATGCTCCAGGCACCGACACCCTCATGACCCTATGAATAGCATGGTGGCTCAGGGAGGTGTGTCGGTGAACGTGCCTCAGTTCTTCGTCCCCCCGGTGGAGGGCATGTCACAGGTCAGCGTGTTGAACCTGAGCCCTGCAGGAGAGGAGGCGTCTGTCTCACATCCACAAGAGAAGAGAAGAACCATCAGTCTGCCCGAGGAGTGCCGTGAGTCACTTTGATTTAATCATTTAATAGGATGTTGCTCGTTTTATTGTACAAAGGAATTATGTTGTAGGGCACTTGGAAGTACCTGCAGGCTTATGAGGTTACAACTGGAAGCAGGGTGTGTGGTGTATCGTGTTACTAGAAACCTCCAGGTCTGTTTTAGGGGCTTATAAATAGAAATTACATTTATATAAAGGATACACTAATTGTTATCTCTGCTGTTTAAGCAGGAGGTTAGCATAATAAGAACAAGGTTTAAAATGTTGATTCTAATTGTGCTTCACTCATCATGAAGACATTCTGCATTATTTTCACACAACACAATTAAAAGTGTACATTTAAAAAAGTCGAACTGAAACCTTTTCATTGTTATTTTAGAAAAAATGTCTAAATGTGAGATGTTGTTCAAAGTTGCAGAGGTATTTATTCAATGTTATGTTGTATACATTAAAGGGTAATATAGTAAATCAGTATATTACCACAGTAACAAAGAACACCATCTAAAGTTATCAGAATAACATGTTTAACATATTTAACACCAAAACTAGAATAATATTAATTTGTTTTTTTATATTCTTTCTTCTCTTCACAGGAAACATTTTAATAACCTATTCTTCGGACATTTCCTCAGAAATAGTCCCCTTCGTAGACTTCCTCACAAAGCAAGGTTTCAGACCAGCTGTAAGATACTTCCTTTCCACACAGGTCAGATTTAAATAAAAAAAAAACCTCAACAGTTAACTCACAGCCCTGAATTTAATTCCACAGATTGGCATATTTGACAACCCAATCAGACGCTTGGATATCAACAAGTGGAAGGACAGTTACCTGAGAGATGTAAGTATTAAGCATTTGTATTGCTTGCTTGTATTTGTATAAAACTGTCAGAAGTTATGACTTATAAGACAACATCTGTGAGATTGTGTACTTGAATATTCCATTTTAATTTTTTTAGCATGTTTCAGGTCGTGAATGTGTCTAAAATGTGTGTGTTTTTAAACAGCCATCAACCCTGATTATCGTCGCCATCAGTCAAAAGTATAAGGAGGACATTGAAGGATATGCAGTGGACAACCATGGTCTACACACTAAATATGTTCACTCCATGGTGAGAACATCTCCTTTTTCAGTGAGACATCATGCTGATTATAATTGCGAAAAGATTCTTTAACACTTAATCTAATTTTTCAGATGCAGAATGAATTCATCCAACAAGGCAGCTTGAATTTCAGATTCATACCGCTTCTCTTCCCAAATGCATCCCAGGTCAGAATGTGTTTGTTTGCAGTTACTCCATATTTACACCATTTCTCTCTGTACTACTGAAAAACATGACTATGCACTCTCCTTACAGAAGCACGTCCCATGTTGGCTTCAGAACACGCGTGTTTACCGCTGGCCGCAGGACACTGAGGATCTGTTACTGCGGCTGCTAAGGGAGGAGAGATACATTCCTCCTCCGGTCCCGCTGGAGCTCACCCTCATCATCAGGCCCGTGACCCCCAGCTGCAGCTCCAGTGTCAACGCACACCTGTGATCATTACTATGTTGAGGACTTGTGTGTAGCTCATTTGAATTGCAGTAATGTACACCTCCTGTATATCCTGTAAGAAACAATTCATGTTCTATCCAATGTACAGATGTTTCAATAAAGTGTGTTGACTGTTTTACTTCTACACAACACGTTTACCACTCAATTATCTTAACAGTTAGGGATAAATGTCCTGTTTTTTGTTCCCCAAAGGCAGTGCTTGAATTGGCACGGTACTCACCGGTACGCAGTACCGGGACTTCTGATTTTTACCCATCTGCGTACCGTTACTTCTTACTGCGTACCGGCACCTCATGACGCATCTAGGTACGCATATTTGTTGCGTTTATTCCCCTGTGTCCTCCCTGGCAGCTCCATTGATTCCCTCTCTCCTTTCCTGCTGAAAGATGCATGAGTGTAGTCAGGGACGAGGAGTCATTTAACCAGCCTTTCATACTTTTTTTCAGTACAGTGAGCCTTTCTAAAATATACAGTAAAGAGACTAACCCAGCAGCATTATAGGACATACTATATGACCTGATGCAGGCACATGTATGGCTGTGTCAGTTCTGTATGAGAGCCCCGGACACCTCCCTGATTAGTCGTGCAAAAACATGCAATTTCTGAACGTTAAATATTTTGTTTTTAAAAAAAACTTTTCCATGTCTGTTAAAGTTTTTTTGTGTTTCGTTTTAATTACTGAATCAAATATATGAGGATAAGGATAGAGGGAGTCGTATGTTGTACAGATTGTAAAGACCTTTGAGCCAAATTATTGTTTTTGGGCTGTATAAATCAAATTGACTTGAAACAGTTGCTGATTTAGAGTACTGGCACCTTTTTTATTCCAATTCAAGCACTGCCCACAGGATGAATCCCTCTGGTGGTGATCCTCTTAATTTCCCTCTGCCCATTTATCTAATGCATGGATTGTCACGCAATTTACACACAAACATGCCCCCCTCAGGATGAGTTGTAGTAGCTTTGATGATCCCTTAACTTTTAACTTAGCACCATCTTCAGGTGACTAAAATATATTTGTTTAACATGCACACTGATTTTCCATCAGCCTCAACTCTACTTTGTCTTTATTGATAATAAGCAAATGTGTGCATGTTAACCTGCTAAACTAATACAAATTATATCATATTTATTTATAACTTGAACTTTCAAAAAAAGCAACAATGTGATTTACATTTATAATAAGTTAATGAGAACCAACATGCACACAGATTAAAAAAAAGATGGAATAGTTCATACAGTTAAAATTATTAACATAACATTTAAGTGAGCTGTTGCGTTTTTTTCTGACTACGACCTAATTGAAAGCACGTGTAGCCTTTTGAAAAATACTTACAAAGGTACATTTGATTGTTTTGGGGTTTTAGTTCAGTAGTGAAATAGTTTAACATTTTGGAAACATATTTTTACATGCTGGCCCTTAATGTATGACAAAATGTGAGGACAAAAAAGAAAGTGAATATTGAAACCCTGTGAAAAAGACTAAACATTTTGGGAACAACAAAGTGTGCTGCTGCTAGTCAGGGAAATGTTGTTGTTAATTTCTCACCTTGAGCCCCTGATTTGTTCCAGTTCAGTGGGCAGATTGAGGTGCCCCACCAGTAGGGGTGCCCAATTCAGCCCACTGATCTCACACACACCCCTTCAACCGCCCAAAAAGGCCTGCCAGAGCGGCTGGGTCGCCGAGCTCCAGCTAAGAATAACCCGGCCTTCTGGGGGATAAAGTTACCTTGAAGCCCCCCTGTGCTGTGATCTGACCTATACCCATGTGAGGCACCAATAACACAGGGGGGGATATTCTGTCTGTTCCCCCTTCTCCATACCCAGCCCTTTGCTTAGCTGGACTCTTTCCTTCCCCCTGCGTAGCTCTCCTTCGCCCCACCGCCCCAGACCCCCCTCTGCAATGCTGCCACACCGGCAGCTCCAACATCGCAACACCTGTAAATCTTAAATTCAGGCTTGATTTTCCTTTTATCAATCCTCGAGAAGTTTAACCATTGGATTACACCGGCCAGGAAACAAGACAGAGATCACCAAGTGGAAATGGAATAATTGAATAACTTGGACACTTTTTACACATAAGCGGATTGGATTGTATACTGAAGCTGTGATTTTCCATTCACTTCTGCATGAGGAGGCGTTGCCCTCAATTTAAAGGATTATAGCTGAAATTGTCTGCATATCATCATGGCTCAAGGTAGGAGTGTTCCCTCTGTGTCAGCACTGAAATTAACCACAGCCCTTTTTTGCTACAGCACAGAAAGTCTAAGTGATTTATGCCATTATATAAACAAATGGAAGTTTTTCGATGGTTTGTCCTCTTTGGAAAATGTGTTGAAAGTTGGTTGCTATAAATACAGGATATCATGTGGCTGGAGTATTAGCGTTGCTCTCCAGTGACAGACACGACTGCTGCTGCCACTGACCTCTGTCTTCAACTTTCTTTTTGCCATTTAAAAAACAAGTCCACTTTGTAGGCAATCTACTCACACAAGTTGTATTTTCTGTGGTTTGATGAGGCGTAAGGCCTTGTAATGATTTGAACAATAACAAGCAGTTTTCCTTTTAGAATCAGTGCGTTTGTGGTGAAATACTGACTCCACCTGTCCATCCTGAGAAACTCTGAAGGGACTGTTTTTGAGTCTCAGCATTTTTACACGAGGAAGTGAATCATAAGTTGAGCACGCTAAGAGTTCATTCACCGTAACAAGGTGTCTTTTCACACTTTGACACCTGATCCATGTCTGAATGTGCGTCAGTGTTGATAAGGGTGAGGATGTCATTAAATGCCATCACAAAAATGTTCCACTGGACTCAGCAGCTGGGAATCATATTATGTTTGAATAAGCTGATGACATGGAAACTACAGAAGATTCCTTTCTTTTCTGTTTTTTAATCAAACAAGATGTGTTTATCATGTCTTTTGATAAATACTGTACCAAGATCAGACTGTCTTTATCTTCTAAAGTTCCAGTCCTTTGATCACAAAAGAAAATCACCTTCACCTGTTACGGCTTAGCTGCCGCGTGTGATGAGACTCTATTAAAGGAGATTAGTCTCCCAAACAAACCACAGTAATGTAATTAGACTGAACCATAATTATGTGTTAAAGTTGTTGCTAGCATTACATGAATGGGAGAATCTTAGATTTATCAAGGCAGTGGATATGTTTACTTTGTTGTAAAATAATATCTAGATTGTTATCAGGAACTTCTGCTAATTACAGACACGTTTATTCCCCCAAGATGTTTATACCATTGTGTATCCATTACTGAACCACATTCTCAATTGAAGGCCCTAGAGACTTATAGGCCTACAGTATTTAAGTTGAACTATGATCGATGTGGCTCTGCATGAACATGTCATGTTGAGCTGAACCGGTTTGGTTTGTTTTCTTCACATGAGAAACAAGCTTCTCTTTCTTTGCTTTTTTCACTGATCCTATATTAGATTATATAAATAAAATAAGTTCTTAATGGAGCAGTTTAGATTGCTTTCTGAGTTAAAATAAACGTGTCACGGATATCTGAAAGAAGATTTAAGACATATCTTTGGCATTTCTCTGCCCACATGCACATATATCTGCATTTTGACCAATATTTGTCACTTGTTGTTTTATTGGTCTTGCTCTAGTAGGGCCTAAATACTCATTGTGATCATTGTTAATCTGCATGCCCTTTGTGTTTGTCCTATACAGTTATAGTTGGGTCTGACTGTAAAAGGACAAACCAAATATCAAAGAGTATATTAAAACAAAAAATATAATAAGGATACATATTCTAATACAACTTCCAGTGTAACAGAAGCGTCAGTCAGATCTAGGCAAGGCAAGGCAAGGCACGTTTATTTATATAGCACCTTTCAACACAAGGCAATTCAAAGACATTAAGAAAATGGCATTGAAAAACAGTCATTAAAAAGCAAAGATAATCAAATAAACATTAAAGGAAAAAATACATGAATAAAGATCTAGCAGCAAAGGCTGAACCACATCATCTTTTGTTTTTCTCACACGAAGGCGCCTCGAATGGAGTCGCTGCAGCTCAGAGGCCCAGAGGGCTCGGGATCCTCGGGAAGCTCAAAATGTCGGCGGAGCTGCTCATCGCCCTGGCGGCCCTCCTGTCCTGGGGGGTGGTGGGAGTGGTGATGTTTGACTTCGTGGAGTACAAGGCAGTCCCTGGTAAGTCACAAATACTTACATACAATTATCTGTACAGGGTTTCAATCAGCAAATATGCATAAGTATCAATCATACTGTTACCCTTCTCAGACATTCAACAAATCGTGTCGGACCCTGTGCAAGCTGTAAACGACGCTGTTGACGAAGTAACCAGTCTGTTCAATAAGTTTCAAGGTACATACTGTAAGAAAGACACACATCTTTTAAATAATCATAACCATTATGGACTTTATGTAGATAGCACAATGAATGCATCAACCGCTTAACATTTAAAAAAACTTATCATACACATTAACAAATGGTTGTAATTCAACTATGAATGGAAACAAGATAAAAGAAAAATACCTCTCTCTTGATAATCAAAGAACAATAAGATTTTAAAAATCATTGCTATTTCAAATGTTGTAATATATCAATTGTATCTCTGGGTCCCCAGAATGTGCACCTGATTTCAGTGACCCCACTTCCGCTGCCACCTACGCAGCTGAGGAGAT
Source organism: Notothenia coriiceps (assembly GCF_000735185.1). NCBI lineage: Eukaryota > Metazoa > Chordata > Actinopteri > Perciformes > Nototheniidae > Notothenia > Notothenia coriiceps. The sequence continues at coordinate 78,116 of NW_011364560.1, forward strand.
ATCGGAAGGAAAAGATGGATTTGTTCGCTATTTTTCAGATGAAGAAGGTATGAAAACACATAACTCTACTCAACAACAACAAAAAATGAATTAAATGTGACGTAAGCACGACTCTAACATCCACCTTCCAAACCCACAGGGAACTTCTACCTCAGCTATGTGGACCCGGTGGTCTTCGGCAGACAAGCTTTCCATTCGACTAATGATTTCATGTGTGGAGTTGCGGGCACCTTCAGAGACACACTGTGTGCGATAGTGGACACCATATTGGATACTATATTGGGTATAAATAAAGGTATGTATTCCATACTTAATGCTTATTTCTGACTAGGGAAAGTGTCTGCTTTCCTTTCTTTTTATTTACAAGAGAGTAACACAAAGTAAAAGGAAATCATTTTTGGCATATATTTTGGGATAGTGTGGTTATAAAATAATTTTCCCTCCTATGTTTCCCCAGGAGAAGTTGACATTAGCTACATCGACCCGGTGGTCACAGGCCGAGGATTCTTCAGTGTTACTAATGACTTTATATGTGGAGTGGGGGGCTACATCCAGGGTGTGTTCTGTGCCATTTTGGACACAATTTTGGATGTAGTGAAAGGTATTTACTCTTCCCTCTTAACGTTTCTTTATTATTTAACCTCTTTGAATCCTGCAATTACTATTTAACACATTTCATGTCCTTATCTGTTTTGTATTTTTTCCCAGGAACTGTAGATCTTAGCTTCATGGACCCTGTGTTGGTGGGCAGAAATATCTTCAGTGCTACAAATGAAAGCGTTAATGGTGTAGTGGGCTACATCCAGGAGATGCTTTGCACCATCGTAGACAGTGTACTGGATGTAACAAAAGGTAACTACATCTTTACAATGTTTGTGGTGCAATACAAAACGTAGCATGTCTATATGTGTTGCCTAAATGTGTGACTAAATCAACAATATTAATCAATAACTTAGCTTGTGTTTTTCATGGGTAACAGTACTTTTGTTTCTGTGTTTTAACTTGATCAAATGGTTTTTACCTGTCTTTTAAAATGTCTGTGTAGAATGAAGTAACTCATTGGAGTGTTGGTTTGCTCTTCTCAGGAACCACTGACATTAGCTACATTGACCCTGTGGTTATTGGTAGAAATGCCTTCGGTGTTGCTAACGACATTCTGAGTAAAATATCAGGATACATCCAGGATGTGCTCGGTGCCATCTTGGATGTGATACTGGACACAACACAAGGTAGAGTATTTTAACCTTTTCCCTAATCTACTGTTCAAATGTTTACCACAACCATGTTTACTTTACTGTAGCCTGTTAACTGAAGTTTTCCCCTGTTTTGCTCATCAGGCTTCCAGGATGCTATGGGATTCAGCCCCATGTCAGCTGTGAAGAGAACAGCAGAAATCACCAAAGAGCAGATAGACATGCTCGTGAACTACGTTTCCACAATGATGTTTGGTGATCAAGGTCTGTATGTTTGAATACAAATATGCTACATTAAAATACTGTTGCTGGTATCACTGTGTTTGCTTTTGCTGGTTATTTATACAAAGATAAGTAAGTATGGTAATAGAAGAAATAGCTAACAATTGTATGATTTATTTTGTACAATGTGTTTTATTAACGGCAGCTTTACTGATGTTTCAGGGATCCTTCCAGAAGTGTCCGTTGATCCCATGAAAGTCATAGAAGATGCTTTGTTGGAGTTCTCAGACAAGAAAGAAGTGTTTGTGGCTTACATGTCGAGCATGCTTGTTAGGGATCAAGGTATGCTTCTTTGCATTAGTTATATACTCTACTTTATACCTTTATAAATACACATACTTAAAAATAAAGTGGTGCATATGTGATGCCGGTTTTTCTCCTGTTTTAGGTGAACCTGCTGCCACACCAGCTGTTTCACTTTTTATTTCAGTTTTATCTAAAAGCATCTTACAAGCATAATACTTAATATTTCAAACCATTTGCACAACATATCTGTTTCTTCTCTTTGTTTAGATGAAACTGTGTCTCCCCTCTCTGATATAACTCTGGTATATAGGAAAGGTAAGTAATACAAATGTAGTTTTTTCGTTTGTCTTGCTGTCACATAACATTTCTTTGTTTATATAAAAAAGGTTAGCTGTCTTTCATAACCAAATGGTTTTTTTAAACGCAGGAGAATTTCTGCCACCTATTGAGAAAGGTAACAAATCAACACCATGCACAGAATATATTGTGCAAAACCACAATAATGTTTATTTGGGTGCAATACAAGTTGTCAGCAAACTTGCCACGCACTTGATGCATGTTTGCATTACATTTGATTTTCTTGGAATGAACTGGTCTAAACTTGATTCATGGTGTGTTAAATACAAGACAATAAGCCTAAAGTAAAAGGAAATTGAATGTTAATTTAGCTTGAATAAACCTCATTTTGCATCTAAACAAATATGCATCATGACCACTGTATACCTTCATTTGAATACATATATAATATTAATTAGTATTTGGCGACTGCATCTCTCCCTTTGTAACACTAAATGTTTGCTGTGTGGAACTATGCGTTCGTCTTTTGCTATCAAGTTGCTTTTGTTCCAGTCATCTTGTTTTCTGTTGTGCGTAAAACATTTGTATTCCTATGTTGCATTGAGCATAAAAACATGTCTTTAATATGTATCTTTTGAAGTTGTACGCATGTGTGTGTATGTGGATTGTTTGATCTTTGTTCTGCTGCCGTCAACTTTTACTATAGCAAGACATTTGCGTTAATTGCCGCAGAAAATAGTCCCCGTCAAATAAACTATTTACTGCTGATTAAGTCAAGCAAAATAATGCTTTAAATAAATCAGAATCAGAATACCTTTATTAGTCCCACAGAGGGGAAATTTGCATCGTTACAGCAGGAAAGAGCCACAGACAGTTTAATGTTACATATGTTAAAATAAAATACTAAGTTATGATATAATAAAAAATATAATTAAAAAAGAAAAAGTAAAACAAAAATACTTTTCAAAATACAAATCCTGTAACAGTTCTTAGGATTTAGCTGCCAGGTATATATTACACATTTATTAATGGCATATGTATATAAAAATGAATATATTGCACATATTGCACATAGTTTGATGGTATTTAACAGCAGCAAGTTACACAATTTACAAAATGCAAAAAACACACCTTGTAACGATTCTAAGGATTTAGCAGCCAGGTATAAATTACACAGTTATTAACGGCATATATATATATATATATATGCACATGTTTGATTGGTATTTAGCAGCAAGGGGTATCTGCATCTTCAGTACAACTGTATGAAAGTAATAAGAGATGAAGCATTGTTAGCTTTGGTTTAAATTTGGCAAATTCAGAATGTCATCGTCCAAGGCATGTTTTGTGTATAATGTCTTGAATGGTCATTGTTCCCATTTCACCCCATCCAAATGTTCTTTACCTGTAAATCCTTTTGGAGCTGCATTTCCATGTAAAGACGTAAAGGTCAGATAAGACAGGTCACATGCGATGATGATACAGTTGCAGAGATCATGAAAGCTGCCAAAGATGAAGCTGCTGCTGCTGCTGAGCTAGCTGAAGCCCAGGACTCACAGATTGAAGAGGCTGAAGTTCCCACTGAATCTGCCAGGGCAGCAGACGGGGAAGAGGCAGAGGAAGATGATGGTATTCATACGTTTATTCTTTTTGACACATTTGTTAGTCGGATACAAGATTGATAACAGGCACTAAAATTGTCACTATCACGTCACTAGTGAAACACGTCCACCTTGAAGAGACTGAACATGAACCTTCTCCAGAAGATGAGGCAGAAGAGGCTGATGCTGAGGAAGAGGAGATTAAAGCAGAGGAGGTTGTAGCACATGAGGAGGAGGAGGAGGAGGAGGTAAAAGATGATGAAGGTGTTGCTACAGAAGGGGAAAAGGAATTAAAAACAGAGATAGAAGAAGAAGAAGAAGAAGAAGAGGTGGAAGAATTGAAGCCAGAGGAAGAGGAGACTGAAGCTGAAGAAGAATCAGTCAAAGAAGTGGAGACCAAAACTGAAGATTTGATAGAGGAGGAGGAGGAGGAGGAGGAGGAGGAGGATGAGGAAGAGGAGGATGAGGAAGAGGAGGAAACTCGAACAGAGGAAGAGGCAGTAAAAGAAGAGGAAGATACCAAATCGGCAGATCTTGAGGAAGAAAAGAAGGAAGAGGAGGAGACAAAATCTGAAGAAGATGCTGTAGAAGAGGAGGAGGAGGAGGAAGAGGAGGAGGAGACAAAATCTGAAGAAGATGCTGTAGAAGAGGAGGAAGAGGAGGAAGAGGAGGAGGAGACAAAATCTGAAGAAGATGCTGTAGAAGAGGAGGAAGAGGAGGAGGAGGAGACTAAATCTGAAGAAGTTGCTGTAGAAGAGGAGGAAGAGGAGGAGACAAAATCTGAAGAAGATGCCGTAGAAGAGAAAGAGGAGACAGAGGAAACCAAAACTGAAGAAGATACACTAAAAGTTGAGGAGGAGGAAGAGGAGGAAGAGGTGGAAAAAACTGTAGAAATTCTGGTAGAAGATGAGGAGGATGAGACCAAAACTGAAGACAAAGCTGAAGAAGATACAGTAAAAGTTGAGGAGGAGGAAGATGAGGAAGAGGAGGAGGAGGAGGAAGAGGAGGAGGAGGAGGAAGAGGAGGAGGAAGAGGAAGATGAGGAGGAAGATGAGACCAAAACTGAAGACAGAGCTGAAGAGGAGAAGATGGAAGATGAAGATCTCCTTGTTGACGAAGAATCAGATGAAGAAAAAACTGAAACGACTGAAACTCACGTCCAATATGAGTTTGTAAAAACTGACCAGGACGATCAAGCTCTAGATGATGATGAGGATTTAGAAGAGGAGGAAGAAGGTCGACTGGACCAAGTGGAGAAGATGGAGGAGGAAGAAGATCGACTGGATCAAGTGGAGAAGATGGAGGAGGAAGAAGAAGAAGAAGAAGAAGAGACACCTCTCCAACAACTTGATCTTGAAATTCTAGCAACTGAACAAGTTGCTAATACCAGTGTAGTGCCTGAATCTGATGATGAGGAAGAAGAAGACATTATCGATGAAGACCAAGACGAATACTCCGACATCATTGACGATCAGGATGAAAACAACAACAACAGTGAGAGTGGGAAAACTGAACTCAAACGTAGGAGGAAGGTTCATATTCCCTTTGAGAGGCTGAGAAGATCCAAAGCTGCTCACAAAGAAGAACGCCTTGAGGATGAGAAAGGTACAACACTCTCACCATTATCCTCACATGTATCTCACCAGTCCATTTTCATTATGAGCTCATGAGAAGGATTCTGAATGATGAGTTTGTTACTAATGATAAATAATATGTGTGAATATTAACATGTTTTTAACCACTTGGTTGTGACGAGACTCGATTAGAGCCTAACATGTAACCTATTATCTCCTCATCTCAGGGAATGTTGTTCAAATGTTCTGATCGGTTATGTTGTGTTAATCAAGGCTTCAGGCCGACTGAGTAACTTTCACATAAAACTGTTTTTCATTAAAGATTAGAGAAACATATTTTAGGAACTACTCTTGTTTGTTGTTTTACTGAGAATCAGAGGAGAAGGTAAATAGGATAAATAACAAGACTTGCTAATGTATGGCTACAAAGAAGCCAGAACAAAGTTTAACCACAGGTCACATTGCAAACAGGAACTACTGAAAGATACTCAGCAAAATGTATAGATGGCCTACTATTAGTGGTGCCTTATTTTAAACAAACCAGGGCTAAAAACACCAACATGCGGCACCCAGACACAATATTGAACTCCATTTACGTCGCCAAATTGGGATGCTCTAATCAAACTAATGTCTTTGCAATGACTGTGTTATAGAGAAGCCTCTAAATAAAGCTTTGAGTCTAGTCTTCATCCTCTTGGCTTACAATGCTCTGGTACAATAACACATTTATATTTTACTTTGCTGTGCCTATTTCATTTTCATTAATGAATTGTTGTACTTGACACAGAGGAATGAACTGATATTGATCTTCTAATCTGACAAGAAAGATGAGCACATTTCCCAAAGTGTTTATTTAAAAAGCAAATAAACATGGACTGACCAGATCATTTGAGGTTTTATTTAGATCAGAAGCTCATCTTGACCATGGTGTGAACAGCTCAGCGGAAAGAGGATCTTGTGACTAATACAGTACAGTGCTCCTATAAATGTGCTCTTTTCTTTTTGATGACTCAGTAACTACAAATCTATTTCCTAATGTGCTAATTGTGTACTTAACTGCTCCTGCATTAGACCAAACTGTACATGCCTTAGGCAGTGAGCCATTATGCAGCTTCATTTATAGGATTCTCCATTAGGACAAGAAAAAAAATCAAATATAGCATGTCATCTTTCATACACAGTGAATGATGTGTCAAATGAAATTGATAACTGAAAAACAAGTTATTATGACTTTGTTGTAGATCTCTGCACCTTAAAAATGTAGGTCTGATCAATTATCAATATAATATAGTGATTATGCAAGCAAGATTAATTGTTAAGGCGTGTTGACTTTCTAACACCGACTACTGGTCAGAATTGAAGTATATACTTGTTATATGTCTTCCCTGACCACGCGTAGATTGAAACATTGGCACATCCTTATATATAAGGCTATTCTTGGTGCTCTTCCCCCTTATCTAAGGATGTACATAAATAGAAACTGGATCCTATCGGCTTCGCTCCGAGAACTTTTTCCTTTTAACTCTACCAAAGGTCCGTACTGAACTTGGGAAAAGAGCGTTCAGTTACGCTGCCCCTCAAGCTTGGAACCTGCTTCAAACTGAGCTGAAACTCAGAGAGCTGGTCTCATTAGAAACACTCAAAGCAACTTTAACTGACCTCGAAGCAGGCCGCTGTGTCTGTAAATGCTTTGGCTAAACTTGGTGCATGACTGTGTTGTGATTGTGTGTTTTTTAATTGTTTGTAACTGTAAAACTGTCTGTAACTGTGCTGTTACCATTCTTGGGCCAGGACTCTCTTGAAAAAGAGATTTGTAATCTCAATGAGACCTATCCTGGTTAAATAAAGGTAAAATAAAAATATAATTTGACACAATTCGTTATTAAAGGTAATAATCTTGAAATTGTGCACCTTCTTCAGTTTACTTCATTCCAACTTGACTTTAACATTTCAGAACGTTCTAA
>NW_011364560.1:86678-89927 GCF_000735185.1 Notothenia coriiceps
TATAGACGACGACAAGAAACCATGCCAACATAGAAAGCAATGAAACATCCAGAAGAAGAGAAAGATAGGCGAAGAAACCTTCCAAAAGAAAGTAAAAGAAGTCAAGAAACCATCCTACAGGAAGAAAGACATCTCTCAAAGAAGACAAAGAAGTCAAGAAACCATCTAGGAGGAGACAAGACATCATCTCAAGAAGAAAAAGAAGTCAAGAAACCATCTAGAGGAGAACAAGCACATCTCTCAAAGAAGAAAAAAGAAGTCAAGAAACCATCTGAGGAGACAAGACTCTCGTCAAAGAAGACAAAGAAGTCAAGAACCATCTAGAGGAAAACAAGACATCTCCTCAAAGAAGGACAAAGAACGTCAAGAAACCATCTAGAGGAGACCAAGGACATCTCTCAAAGAAGAAAGAGTAGTCCGAAACCTCTAAAAGAAGACAAAGAGTCCAAGAAATCTCTCACCCCCCCCCCCCCAGAAAGAGAAAGACGTCAAGAAAAACTCTAAAGAAGAAAATAGTCGATCCAACCTATTAAAGAAGAGAACAGAAGTTAGAAACTATCTAAGAGAAGACGCAAGAACAGTCAAAGAAACCAACCAAAAGAAGACAAAGAGTCCAAGAAACCTCCTCAAAGAAGAAAGACAGTCACGAAACCATCCAAAAAGACGAGAATCCTCACGAAACCATCCCAAAGAAGACGAGACAGTCAGCGAACCCATCAAAGAGGACAAGACAGTCCACGAAACAATCCAAAGAAGACAGGAAAGTCACGAACCATCCAAAGAGGAAAGACAGTCACCGAAACCATTCCAAAGAAGACGAGACAGTCACGAAACCATCCAAAGAAGACAAGACAGTCCACGAAACCATCCAAAGAAGACAGGACAGTCACCGAACCATCCAAAGAGCACAAGACGAGTTCACGAAACCATCCAAAGAGACAAGACAGCTCACGAAACCAAATCCCAACAGACCGACAAGACAGTCGAGAAACCATCCAGAGAAGAAGATGAAAGTACCAAACTTCTCAAAAGAAAAGAAAGGAGGTCATCCAACTTACTTGAAGAAGAAAAGAAGTTAAAAAACCATCCAAAGAAGACAACGGAAATCCGCAAACCATCTAGAAGAGGAGAAAGCAATCCGAAACTCATCTAGGGAAGAAAAAGTAGTCAAGAAACAACTTCTCAAAGAAGAAAAAGAAGACAAGCAAGTCATTAAAGCTTCCAGAAAGGAGAAAGAGCAGAGACACCTCTTAAAGACGAGAAAGCATTTAATACATCTATCGCAGTAGGGATAGCCTTCAAGAAGCCATCTGAGGAAGACGAGAAGATCGGTAAACCATCCCTCCCAAGAGAAAATAGAAGTCTGGAAACTTCTGAAAGAAAAGAAAGCAGAAACAAAACCATCCAAAGAAGAGAAGGAAGTCAAGAAACCTCTTAAAGAACAGAAATCATTTAATACATCTATCGCAGTAGGGATAGCCTTCAAGAAACCATCTGAGGAAGACCAGACAGTTGGTAAACCATCCCGAGAAGATAAAGAAAACAAGAAACCATCCAAAAAAGTAAAAGAAACTGAGAAATCATCAAAAGAAGACAAGGAAGTGAGAAAAGTGTCTAAAAAGGAGGAAGAAGCAGAAACACCTCTTAAAGACGAGAAAGCATTTAATACATCTATCGCAGTAGGGATAGCCTTCAAGAAGCCATCTAAGGAAGACGAGAAGATCGGTAAACCATCCCAAGAGAAAATAGAAGTCTGGAAACTTCTGAAAGAAAAGAAAGCAGAAACAAAACCATCCAAAGAAGAGAAGGAAGTCAAGGCAGCTTCTAAAACAGAGAAGGAAGTCAAGAAAATACCTAAAGAAGACAAAGAGGTAAAGAAACCATCTACAAAGAAGATAGAAGTCACAAAGCCATCCAAAGAACAGAAAGAGGAGAAGAAACCACTGAGAGAAGGAAGGGAAGAGAAGAAACATCTTAAGGAAGAGAAAGCCATGAAAATAACTCTCAAAGAAGAGAAACGTTCTAAGGAAGAGACAGAAGTGAAGGAACCACCTAAAAAAGTAAAAGAAGTCGAAAAGCTTCTCAAAGAGGAGAAGGAGGAACTAAGACCAATGACTGCCATAACTAAGCCTGCAAAAGAAGAACCAGAACAGATCTCTAAGGAGTTGAAGGAGAAGGAAAAGGAAGCAAGTCCTTCCAAAGAAAGGGCAGTACCAATGAAGCCCTCTGAAGAAAAACCTGAACCAGAGAAACCTTCTAAAGACGAAAAAGAGGTCAAGGTTATTCTCACAGAAGAAAAGGAACCAAAGAAGATCTCTAAGGAAGAAACAGAACCAACAAAGCCTTCTAAAAAAGAAAAGGAAACCAAGAGGCCACTTAAAGACAAAGAACCCATCAAGAAGAGAGACACTAAGAAAGGTAGGCATAGTCTTGCAATGTAATGTTTTTATTATTATTATTCAAAATAAGGATCTGTTGACGATCCAATACCAAGAATATACAGCCATGCTAACCGCTCTGTCCAGCTATACAACATGGCAATGCTCACATCATTATGCCAATTCTGATCACCATGACAATGCTTAAAGTCCATGAAATGTCCAAAATAAACGTTATTCTGTGTTAATGAATCGCTTCATCACTTTCCACTGTTTCATTTGACATATCAACATCAATGATTCTTTCCATAAATACCCCCCAAATAACATGAAATGTGTGCCACTTTCCCGTGTTATTCCGCTCCGGTAGCGAAAAGCTTGCCAGCCATTAACCCAGCTGTGTGACGTCACACGTGGCAAACACCAGCCTCGTCTGGATTGTTTGTTTTGTATCCTTCCGCTATTTTCTCTCAACATATGTGTAACCGGACCTCGCTAAACTTTTTTTATCTAACAATTCATGATGGTGAAGCGATGTGTAGTTGTGTAGATGTGTAGTCACTCATATCACTGATATGAATACATTACATTCTGCTGTTTATGTCTGTGCTTGTTGGTGGGGTGTCGGGACCTACATTTCGTGCAATGCACTTCTACTGAACCAGTAGGCACAGTGTTCCAACATCCAGGTTCTACTTTCTTCTGGTTGATCAGATTAGCATTAAAGATATTACTATCATTAGTAGAGAAGCTGAATTAAAGCCCTAAGAATTTAAAAATACTTTTGAGCTGTGAATGTTTCCTGATTGCTATAAACATTGATCATGGGTGCTGGAAGATTGTGCACAAAACTCGGGTCAGAATTAAGTTA
>NW_011364561.1:0-2571 GCF_000735185.1 Notothenia coriiceps
AACACACACACACACACACACACACACACACACACACACACACACACACACACACACACACACACACACACACACACACACCTCTATCTCACACGGACACACACACTGTTTCTCACACACACACACACACACACACACACACACACACACACACACACACACACACACACACACTGTATTTATGAGCTGCGGTCCATCAGAGGATAGGAGGTCTCACTCTGCTCCTAAATCAAACAACAAAGACATCAATGCGTGTGTGTGTGTGTGTGTGTGTGTGTGTGTGTGTGTGTGTGTGTGTGTGTGTGTGTGTGTGTAGATCCCTCTGTGAACAGTTAGCTGTCAATCAATATGTGTGATTGATGACTCCCTGCAGAGCGAACACAAGTATTTGTTCCTGTCTTTCTGATGTACACACACACACACACACACACACACACACACACACACACACACACACACACACACACACACACACACACACACACACACACGCACACACACTCAAACTGTTACTGTAACTTGTTTCTTCGATTCTTTAAAGTTTAATTTTTGTTGATGTCCAGAATTGTTGATATATTTATTCAGACTTTATTCTTCATATTCTCTCATACTTCTCCTCTCCCTCTCCCTCTTCCTCCTCTCCCTCTCCCTCTCCCTCTCCCTCTCCCTCTCCCTCTTCCTCCTCTCCCTCTCCTTCTCCCTTTGCCTCTTCCTCTCCCTGCTCTCTGTCCTGATCGCTCTGAATCTCTCTCTTCTGTGAGGGACAGAGAGCTGAAGGAAACCCTCAGAGTTCTGTTTCTGCTCTGATGTTTTTATAATGTGAGAAATATCCTGTTCAGACTGAAGATCAATGGGTTTGATTGACAGCCGCCCCCCCCCCTCTCTGTCATTGGCTGAGAGGCCGGAGGTCAATCAGTCCTCGGGTCGTCGGGCAGAAAACAGAAAGTTTAAGGGCATGGTTTTATAACGGGATGATTATTAGAGTCAGACATTTTAAAGATGTTATTAAGAACATTAGAATATCTGAACGATGTCTTTAAGAAACGGAGAAATATGAGTCAAATATTTGCTAAAAGTATCTGTAAAAATGTCTTACAATATACGTGAAATGAATCCTGAAAAATGTTAAAAGAATGTGTACAAAATAAAGAAGAGAAAAGATCAGAAAAAAGGAAATAAATATGAAAGATTCTGTTAAAAATATCTTGAAAATACAACGTGAAGAATCGCTGTGAACATGTCATCAATACAAATAATAAATGATGAGGAGGAAGAGGAGGAGCTGCTCGTCTTCACAGAGTTTCCTCCTGTTGCATCACAGCGTCATACTGACTGAGAGAGTTGCAGATCTTCAGCTTCTATCTGCACGTTCTATAATACATGCAGAGTTTACAGAAGATACTCTAATATGTGGTGTTTCTGTATTTCTACACTAACTGAAACAAAGGTGGGGTAGGTCATTCACTTCAGAAACACTTAAAGGTGGGGTAGGTCATTCACTTCAGAAACACTTAAAGGTGTGGTAGGTCATTCACTTCAGAAACACTTAAAGGTGGGGTAGGTCATTCACTTCAGAAACACTTAAAGGTGTGGTAGGTGATTCACTTCAGAAACACTTAAAGGTGGGGTAGGTCATTCACTTCAGAAACACTTAAAGGTGGGGTAGGTCATTCACTTCAGAAACACTTAAAGGTGGGGTAGGTCATTCACTTCAGAAACACTTAAAGGTGGGGTAGGTTATTCACTTCAGAAACATACTTTTTTTATCCTGAGATTTACTGAAAGAAAATCGGAAAAACTTTGACTTTTTTTTTTTTATCAGAAGAAAAATGCAACAGAAACTCTTTTGAGAAGAAAATCGGAAAAAGCAAAATGATTTCTAAAATGATTTAAAATGTAATTCAGACTTCTTTCTCAGAAAATGAAAAGCATCATTATAGTCGTCTAGGTTTAAATCTGTCAGCTGACCCTCGGCCTCGCTCTGTATTCAGAGGGGCTTTGAAGTGAAGCTGCAGGAGGGTCAGGGGTCCTCAGAGAGACCTGGATCCATTGAGACCCTCAGAGACCTGGGGTCAGGGGTCCTCAGAGACACCTGGACCCTTAGAGACCCTCAGAGACCTAGGGTCAGGGGTCCTCAGAGACAGCTGGACCCTTAGAGACCCTCAGAGACCTCCTTCACTGAGCGTCCTCCCCTTGGTTAGAGAGCAGGACTATAGAGGAGATGGATGCAGTCTCTGAATAAAAGGAGAGACCGTGGGAGAGACAGAGAGAGATGGTGGGGGAGACAGAGAGAGACGGTGGGGGAGACAGAGAGAGACGGTGGGGGAGACAGAGAGAGACGGTGAGACAGAGAGAGACGGAGACCGTGGGGGAGACAGAGAGAGAGACAGAGAGAGATGGTGGGGGAGACAGAGAGAGATGGTGGGGGAGACAGAGAGAGACAGGGGAGAGACAGAGAGAGATGGTGGGGGAGACAGAGAGAGACAGTGGGGGGGACAGAGAGAGACGGTGGGGGAGACAGAGAGAGATGGTGGGGGAGACAGAGAGAGACAGTGGGGGAGACAGTCGGTA
>NW_011364562.1:0-3036 GCF_000735185.1 Notothenia coriiceps
CCGCCCCCCCCCCCCTCCCCTCCCTGTGTCGCCCACTGTGCTCTGATTGGTCAGCTCGCCCACTCTGTTCTGATGAGTCCACCACCGTTACAGCGGAACATCAGTGATTATGTTTTACAATGGCGTTTGTTAGCAACCATAAAATGACACCAGTGATGACAAGCAGATGAGAATGCTGCGTGGGGTCTGGGTGCCGTGTTGGCGGGATGTAGCACGGCTCGCTGCTGCGAGGAGCGGCCAGTATGAGCTGGGTTCATTTCCTGGTTGCTGCGTGGGGTCTGCGAGACAGCGAGACATCGCGAATGGACGCGGGAAGGGGGGGTGCTGAGGGGGCTGCAGCACCCCCATCTGTGAGGCTCCACTAGCACCCGCACCCCCAAACGCGGTGCACCTACAGTGTGTGTGTGTGTGTGTGTGTGTGTGTGTGTGTGTGTGTGTGTGTGTGTGTGTGTGTGTGTGTGTGTGTGTGTGTGTGTGTGTGTGTGTGTGTGTGTGTGAAAAAGATAAATCCCCAACGAGGCGTTCTGGGGCAGCATAGACAGCTTACAGAACGTTTACATGAATAAAAACCTTCACAACACACAAGGGGGCGGGTGATAACCGGAAAAGCATGACATGGGACCTTTAAGATAATACAACTTCCGATACAAGTGAAAGCAAGTTTTAAACCACACCTGCAATATCCCACTATCACCAAAGATAACAAAACAAAGATCCTTGAGTTATGAAAGAGGACACACTATGCTCATTTTCAGTATGTAGTGTCTCTACTGGGACATGTTTCCATGCTTTAATGTTCGAAAAGCTCTTTATTTTTCTCACAATGCCTGTGCTGCAGCACCTCTTTTCACCCTCTGTCTGAAACCAGAGCCAGTCTGCTCTGATTGGTTAGCTGGCGGGCTCTGTTGTGATTGGTCAACCGCTTAGAGATGTCCCACAGACCATTTACATGAACAAAAAACGATTTAACACTACAGGATATGGAAAACCCAAGAAAGCATTATAGGGCCTCTTTAACTATGTATTCTATTCTTATGAACATACTAAAACATAACAGATGAACCTGAACAACTCCAGGATCACAGTCTTATATATTAAATAAACGGTTTATGACATTAACTTAAAATCCATTTAAACATATACACATCACAGAAGTGTCAATAAAGGTTTCCTACAATACAGTACTGAGACTCGAAGCTTGGTGTAAAAGCAAAAAGAGTCCTTTAAAAAACAAATGTGAGTGTGTGTTTTCACGTCTCAACTTCATTCAAATGATCCTCTTATTCATCTTGTTTTATCAGTTTTCCATGATGTTGTTACTTTATCTTCAAATACCCTTAACGTGACTTTCCTTGGGGATACATCACTGAAAGAGAAGAGCTGGTAGATTAGTTGTTGAATCGAGTGTTAGTGTTGCTCTCCTGGTTCACTTCATGCAGAGTTGGGTTTATTTACCTTTGTGTTTTTTACCTTTCAGATCTGACCGACAGCAGCAGTTTCCAGAGAGCTCGGTTCTGGGTGAAGGAGCTGCAGAACTGCGAGGAAGTAAGAGAGCGTTTCTAGACCACCGTTAAACTCAACACAGCTGATTGACTCGATGATGTGTTACACTCTGATTATACAGCTTTTACCAGTTCATAAAACCACCTAAATAATACAGGAACAGTTAAAGTGTGTGTCTAGATTTCTTTGTTTCGTTGATTTGAACACTACATTTTGACAAAGATACCAGAACTATAGATTCTTAATACCTACGCTGACAATTCAAAACGTTTTATTCCACTAAAACCTTTTTTCATTTACCAAAAGAAGACATTTTGGTACAACTATTTTGCCTCAATAAAATGCAGTCTAAATTTGACAAAAGGGTTTCATGCATGAACAAATTAGGACACAGGATTATCAATCAATCATTTGAACTTAATTGACACCTTTAAGACTAATTAAATGTAACTTTAAAGAGCTTTACAAGAAATAGACAAAATTAGGGTTGGTATATAGAGGAAACCATAACCTTCCTAAACTTTCACACTCAGAACCAGCCCACTCCCCTTTGAATGTCATGGGGCTCAAACCCACAGCACCTCACACTCAGGGACTTTGCACTCATTTAAAATCTCTGTATCTACTATTTATCACATCTGTATTTATCTATGGATGTCTAAACCCGGCACCTAATATTTGTTCTGTGAATGAATTGAAAACGAATGCACTTTATTACTATTTGCACTTTGTGTTCTCTCTACACCTCAAAGCGTCCGTTAGTCACCGTGTGTTTGATGTATTCTCTCTGTGTTGTTCTGCAGCACTGTAAGATCTACCTTTGCGGCTCTAAGAGCGACCTGATCTCAGAGGACCGCAGTCTGCGCCGAATCGACTACCACGACGCTCAGGACTTTGCTGACGGTAACTACACTCTGCATCGGGGTTAGACATTCAGTCATATTGGTTAACTGTGAAAAATAAAGGTTTTATTTAGTTTGTTATGTCATCATCATCTAAGCCATACATGTCAAACTCAAGGCCCGGGGGCCAAATCAGGCCCTTGGTGGATTTAATTTTGGCCTGCAGGATAATTTCTAATTACTATTAGATCTGGCCCGCCGGTACATTGCACGCACACCTTCACTCCATCCTGAGGGTCTCCTCAGCTCAGAGCCTGAGCCCAAACATTGATGACCTTGCACCCAAGATGAGATGCCAAGTATCTGAACTAGCATCACAGAGCAGCACACTGAGTTTAATGGATGTTTCCTTCTGCACTTTGTTCCTTGAGACAACAGGGCATGTTTGTTTGTTCTTTGAGGGAAATAGTTTTTTTGAAGCTGTTGTTGTCCTGTGGAAAAATGTAATCATAAGAAATGACTCTGCAGATAGAGCCATACTTTAAGAAATGAATGCAACTGATTATTTAATGTTTCATGTTGTTTTTATAGGCAATAATTTAAGCTTAGTTAGTTCCAGGTTTAATATGTGCAATAAGTTCATTTCAATAAGTTTTGCAATAAACATTGAACCAGTCCGGCCCTCCACTAG
>NW_011364563.1:0-3898 GCF_000735185.1 Notothenia coriiceps
AAGTTAAATGCATCAACCTGGTGCACTTTGAGAGCAAAATGAATTTATGGTAAACAGATGTTTTTTTCTTTATGGATATTTTACAAATCACTCACCTTTTAAACTGTATTCTTGTTTATACTGTCATATAGTATTTCATAACTGTTTTTCATTTATTCTCATAAAAGGTGACCAAACCGTTTGAGACCCACTGAGATAACTAGACTAAAGTTAACTCTCTAAAACAGAGAGTCCCTTACCTCACTGAGCTGTAGTTATCTCTGTCTGACTGGACAGAGCTCTCCCTCTCATTGTTTTACAAACAGCTTCTAATATCCGTTAAGCTAACCAGATGCTAACAACAACAATGCAAATAGTGAGTTTGGTAGAAATATACTGTATAATAGTAAAGTTATTTAAGATGATGCCATAGTTATTGAAGATTTTACATTATAAATATTCCCCACAATTATTCAAAAGCATATTCTTCCAAACTCCTTGCTGTAGTATGACACATAGGAGACTATTGATGTGTTTAGTGAGTTTGGTAGTAATAAGCTGTATAATAGTGAATATTGAATATTATTGTATTCTCTTTTTTCGGAGTTGCAGTTTGCAGACGGTCCCTGAGCACACGTTTCTTCTCCGGCTGCGGATAGAGACCAATGTAATGTGTCCAGCTCGGAGGACGGCGCGTATTGGCTTTTTTTTATCAAAATGTGATTGTAGTTCGTTGTCAACCTTACCACGGTACTTAGGAGACGTCGTTTGTGTCTGAATAACGTTTTGATCATGAGTTATTGATCCGTGAAATCAGAATCTCCCAATATCGTTTCAACTTTACTGAACTAAGCCAGAAGACCGTCTCATTTCGTAGACCGCTAGGTTTGCCGTTCCTTCACTTTAATTTTATATTTATGTACATTTATTTTGGACTAAAACTTAGCGTGAGGAAAGGCAAGTGTCGCGTGAGTGCGTGAGATATGGGTTAATTGCGTGACTCTAACGTTCAATGCGTGAGTGTTGGCAGCCCTGAGTTACTATGGTGATCATACCAAATGCCTGCCTGGCGTTAGAGTATAGGGGACAAACCAGGGGACTTTACTTCCTCTTGACACCGTCGGTTATTTACAAAAAAAACCCACCTAAATACACTTGTCATTGTGCTTCTGTCTTTCTGTGTCTTTTACTCTGCTCCGTAAACTCCCTTGACGGGGCCGCTCGCTCTCTTTTCTTGATCTCCCTCTCACGGAGAACACTTCACTGCCACGCTTTATTGTAGGATTTCTGCCATGTCTCTACTTTAGTTTGATAATCTCTGTTATTAAGGAATTCTAAATACATAAGTAATTAGATACCCGTTACTGCGCTCATAAAGAATGATAAGAATAATGCGTATTGAACTGGTTTAATTAATTAGTGGGTTTATTTAAGGTAATTATAGAAGCCTTATTTTATCAGTAGGCTATGTCTGCACAGCAGTTACAATGGTAAAACTACATTAATACAGAATTGTCCCCATTGTTTCTTTAATAGTTACTAACATTAGATATTTTAATGAGATATGAACCGCAAAACCAAAAATGTGCCTGAATAACGAATTTAGCAGTTGGACATAAAACTCAACTGAGTGTCACTTGCAATGACAGTGTTGTGTTTTTATTTTATGAGTTTATGTTAGAAATTTCAAAAGGTCTTGTGTTTTTATTACTTAAACCTAATTACTCCTGCATAAAAGCTTTAAAAGAGAGAGATAGAGATGCATTTTACCATCGAGAAAGAAACCATGTGAGCAAAGAGTATGACGGGCAGATGGCAGAGAGAGGAGGGGAGGTCTACATTGGTTAATTTTAGGGCAAAATCCATTGATTCGACATACTGCATGTGTTGCTGCGATGATCATTATGTTTGTCGGTTGACAGAGCTTAATAAACTGTGGTAAGCTGCTAGCTAGCCACAGTTGATATCATTATAGCAACACTTTAAAACATTCAGGTTGTATTATTTAACATCCAGTAGATTCAAATAGGATGGAACCAGGTTATTTATTGTCACTATCATTTACAGAGGTTCCCTGAACACCTCACATGCGGAGGATCAAACATATGCTAGCTAAATAGAGTGGTGCAGTGATGACGTATTTTTGTAGGCCGACCCGGAAGTAAGCTGCGCAATGGTTCCCTCGACAAAAAATTATTTCTCCATAACATTTTGGAATATTGTAAACAATAAGATCTGTGGAAAACTCACCTGTTTGATAAATGCAGCTTTTGTTCAGCCGGATAATCTCCAAATGTCTACCCTATTTTTATAATTTTATAATCTTAAATCTAATCGACAGAAGCAAAATGCTAACGTTATGCTATAAACGAAATACAGCCGAGTACAGCAGGGTCGCACGACTTCAACGTCACGCCAATTTAATATTGATATTTTAAAATAACGATTCAAAATTGTACAAGTTGAAGCATTTGTTTTAACAGTTTGCAAGAGCGCAGGTACTTGCTTTCAAGCAGAACAGGGGCAAACAAACTTACTGGGAGTGTTTACATGTTCAGCGTAAAGACATACAACGTCTTCGACAACTTCTGTAGTCCTAATCCTATGTCACACAGAACGATTTTAAAAGCAATGTATTTCTATTGGTAGTATGTTTCGTGCCTGCACCACGTCTTTTTGTCCGGTCGGGTCTTGGAAGACTGGAAGCTGTGGGGTTCATAAAAATATGTTCTTACTCAATATCAAGCCACGATTATTGTTTTTATTTTAAATCGTATAGTGTTGGACTTTGTTTGCCGTCCGTTAGGAAAATAAATGTGGCTCAGAGCCTCAGAATACTGAAATCTGTATTCTTTTGATCTTTTTTTCCTTCTAATTTGTTATTCTTTTCTAAATAACACACTGGTATTTACTCAACAATAACACACATTTGTCCTTGTTTTTATCTATTTGTTTAATTCTATAATCTCTGGCTTTTTTGGTGTCTGTCAGGAACTGAATTTAAAAATAAAATAGCCCTTTCCATGAACTGTCTTCCTGCCCACAATGGCGAAACTGAACTCTTTTCTCCCGATACTAGCTCAAATAGAACCTGAAATGGCCCTCAGACCCACCTTGCTTTCCTTTGGCTCCAGTGGGGTTCAGCTGGGTCTCACAGTAGAAGGTCTTGATTTCTTATCATGTTTCATGGTAGGTCCCCACCAATTTGTAACTGTGTGAGCCAATTTCTGATCATGTTCTTTGACCTGTATTCTGACCCCTGGTGACAGCATGCAACCAAATTGTTCAAGAAGGAGATTCTCACCGACCTGTTCTGTGGTTCTGCTTGGTTACTTCCACTTGTGGAAGAGGTCCCTTGGTGGCAGATCTCCCAGGGGGCCTTGTCCCGCTCCATGTCAAGCTCTGTGGGCTTCATTCTGAAGACCCCTACAATGATTTCACACTTGGTTACCAGGGCTGTGCAATATATAGAATATATCATATTCTTCTCAATTGTGGGGAAAAAGGGACTGTGTCTCACAGTATTAGATTACATTGGTTGGATTAGATTGACTTTATTTTCCGTCAGTGGATATTTGTCTTTGGCTTGATGCAAGTACAGCAAATACAATACACGTACCAAAACGCATCACTATATAACATTTGCAAATAGGTTTTACAAATAATAAAATAGAGTATGGCCTAAATTTTTTTTTTAATTACAAATGTTAACTGATGCAGTTTGTTTGATTCCTGTTCAGATGTGAGCAGCTTAAACTCTACCGAGAGTAATAGAGGTGCTGTATCTGCTGTTTCTACCTGTGTACAGCACTGTCAAACTGTTTACTAAAAAGTTGTTTTAGTGAGTTGTCAATCACCTTCCAAACAACATTGACCGCTTGTTATATTCAATTGGAATTTTTCACTTGATTGTCGCGTC